>NW_016803104.1:1179095-1186322 GCF_001698545.2 Rhinopithecus bieti
TTACATACTACTTTTGCAGGGAATAGGAGACTGAAATTATTCAAAATTTTGGGTGTCGAAAACTGTATATTTATCTTATTTATATTTTCACAATCCTATTGAATATTATTATTCCATACATTTTCTTAGATAAGGTACTTCAGATATGTTAGATAGTTTATGCGATATTCCACAGCTCTGATTTGAACCCATGTTGACTCCCACACCTGTGTTGCTAGTGGAGAATAAAGGCTATGGGTGATATCATATCATATTGTAAAGATGTAAAAATGGCTCTTAATCTGGGTTACAGAAAAATCTTGATCACTTCAGGAATAATTTTGCTATCTGGGTTTTTTTGTTTTGTTTTTTTGTTTGTTTGTTCCTAATGTTAAATATATTCATTGAATAAACAAAGCAAGTAGCCTTTCATCACTGGCTGATATTCACTCACATTCCCATTTCACTAAGGGAATTCAAGTTTCTGGTCCAGGAAGCAGTGCAGAATTAAAGGCTTAGGCTTGGGGTTAAGCAGGCTTGGACTCCAAACCTAGCTCTAAGATTTACCAGTTGTGTTAAGATGGCTTTCTTTTAATTTCTCTCAGTGTCAATTTATTCATCTATAAGACAGAATAATAATCAGATGTATAAAATATATGTAAAACAAGAAGAAATAGATAGATGTTATTCTGGTTAAGAATAAATTCAATTTTGTATCTCTAAACAGAGTTGCAAAACTCATATGGAAGAGATCTCTATATAAGTTTCACCTCTTTTTATTGTATACAGTAATAGCTAATATGACCAAAAAAGAATAAAACAAAGCAATACTGGGTGAAACAATGGAAGTGTTTTCTAATGTGATATTCATGATTTATCATTGTATGCTGTAAGCTTGAAAGAAAATTTTCTTAAAATCACTGTTAATTAGGAAGATACTATTTAAAACACAATAGAAACCTCCAGAAAATCTGAATTTTTTTTTTTTTTTTTGATCCAGAGTACCCCAATGGCTTGATGATTCTTCATAGCATGGAAAACAACAATGGAGCTAAAATTGTTTTGTGGCAAATGTGGTGATTGTGATTTGTCACAGTTCCATGTGGCTCTGAAATATTAAGGATATGAGAAAACCAAGTCCTGAGTATCATAAACTCTGCTGTACGTAGTCAAAAACAACTTTAACCAATTCTGTCATAGTTGCTGTAATAAAAATATATATTTGCACATTCATTATGTTTATACTTAAAATTTCTCATAGGAATGCTTATTTCACTTCATCTTTATAATATTAATTATTGAAGTAGCTTTAACCAAATGTCTTATTAAAAATAAATGAAAGTAATCAAAGAAGAACTAAATAAATAAATGTTCATGAATAATACTCAATATTGTCAAAATGTTACTTCTTCCTAACTTTATCTATTGATTCAATGTGATCTCAGTCAAAATCCCAGCAAGTTATTTTGTGGATATTGACAATCTGATTTTAAAATTCACAGAAGAAGCAAAGACCCAGAATAGCCAACACAATATTGAAAAACAGTCAGAGGACTGACACTAACAGACTTCAAGACTTACTATAAAGCTACAGTAATCAGCACAGTGTGGTATTGGTGAAAGAAGAAATTGGTCAATGGAAAAGAATAGAAAGCCCAGAAATAGATCCACATAAATATACTGAACTGATCTTTGAAAAAGAAGCAAAAGCAATCCAATGGAGAAAAGAAAGTATTTTCAATAATAGAATTGGAACTGGATATCCACATGCAAAACAATAAATTTAGACATAGACCTTATACCTTTCATAAAAATTAACTCATAATGGATCCAGACCTAAATTTAAAATGTAAAACTAGGCTGGGTGTGGTGGCTCATGCCTGTAATCCCAGCACTTTGGGAGGCCGAGTCACCTGAGGTCAGGAGTTCGAGACCAGCTTGACCAACATGGTGAAAACCCGTCTCTACTAAAAATACAAAAAATAAAAATAAAAATAGTTTGGCATGGTGGCACACACCTGTAATCCCAGCTACTCGATGCTGAGGCAGAAGAATCACTTGAACCCGGGAAGCAGAGCTTGCAGTGAGCTGAGAGTGCACCACTGCACTCCAGTCTCGGCAGCAGTGTGAGACTCTGTCTCAGAAAAAAAAAAAAAAAAAAATGCAAAACTATAATTCCTAGAAAGTAACATAGGAGAAAATAGAGATAATTTGGGACATGGCAATGACTTTTAGGACCAAAGGCATGATCCATGAAATAAATAATTGATACTCTGGACTTCACTGAACTTCGTTAAAATTAAAAACTTGTATTCTGTAAAAGACACTGGCAAAGGAATAAGAAGAAAAGCCACAGACGGGAAGAAAATATTTATAAAAAACACATCAGGTTAAGGACTTTTATTCAAAATATACAAATAACACTTAAAGCTCAACAATAAGTAAACACATAGTCCAATTAAAAATTAGCCTAAAAGACTTGAATAGATACCTCACCAAAGAAGATATATTAATAATCAATAAGCATATGAAAAGACACTAAACATCTTATGACAGTAGTGAAATGCAAATTAAGACAATGATATCTACTACATGCCTGATAGAATTACCAAAATCCAGAACACTGACAATAGCAAACGCTGGAAAGGATGTACAGCAACAGAAATTCTTATTCATTGCTGGTAGGAATGCAAAATGTACAGAAACTTTGGAACACAGTTTGACAATTTCTTAGAAAACTAAACATATTCTTTATATATGATCCAGCAATCACATTCCTTACTATTTACCCAAATGAGTTGAAAACTTATGTTCACACAAAAACCTGTGCATGGATGTTTGTAGCATCTTTATTTATAGGTACCAAACCTTGGAAGCAAACAAGACATCCTTCAGTCAGTAGGGGAATGGTTAAATTAAATATGATATATCCAGAGAATAGAATATTTTTCAGTGCTAAAAAGAAATTAGCTATCAAGTCATAAAAAATGGAGGAAACTTAAATGCATATTGCTAAGTTAAAGAAGCCAATCTGAAGACTACATAGTATATTATTTCACCTGTATGACATTCTGGAAAAGGAAAATCCTAGAAGAGTATCAAGGCAAAACGCTTCAGGACAAAGGCATGGGCAAAGATTTTATGTTGAAATTGCCAAAAGCAATTCATCATCAGTGTGAACAGACAACCTACAGAATCTACAGAATGGGAGAATATTTTTGCAATCAAGCCACCTGAACAAAGATCTAATATCGAGAATCTACAAGGAACTCAAGCAAATTTACCAGAAAAATAAACCCATTAAAAAGTGGGCAAAGGACATAAGCAGACACTTCTCAAAAGAAGACATACATGCAGCCAACCAACATATGAAAAAAAGCTCAACATCACTGATCATTAGAGAAATGCAAGTCAAAACCTCAGTGAGATACCATCTCATGCCAGACAAAATGGTGATTATTAAAAAGTCAAGAAATAACAGATGTCGGCGAGGTTGTGGAGAAATAGGAACACTTTTACACTATTGATTAGAATGTAAATTAGCTCAATCATTGTGGAAGACAGTTTGGCAATTCCTCAAAGATGTAGAACCAGAAATACCATTTGACTCAGCAATCACATTACTGGGTATATACCCAAAGGAATATAAATCATTCCATTATAAAGGTACATGCACTTGTATGTTTGTTGCAGCACTATTCAAAATAGCAAAGACATGGAATCAACTCAAATGCCCATCAATGATAGATTGGATAAAGAAAATGTGGTACATATGTACCATGGGATACTACGCAGCTGTAAAAAGGAAGGAGATCATGTCCTTTGCAGGAACATGGATGAAGCCAGAAGCCATTATCCTAGGGAAAATAACACAGGAACGGGAAACCAAACACGGCATGTTCTCACTGATCAGTGGGAGCTGAACAATGAGGACACACAGACACAGAGAGGGGAACGACACACGTTGGGGCCTCTCAGGGGAGGACAGGGGTAGAGCATCAGGAAAAATAGCTAAGGCATGTCAGGCTTAATATCTAGGTGATGGATTGATAAGTGCAGCAAATCACCATGGCACACATTACCTATGTAACAAACCTGCACATGTCCTCTGAGATTTAAAATAAAATGAATATAGTGTGGACAACAATGGAGCTAAAATTCTCTCTCTCTCTCTCTCTCTCTCTCTCTCTCTCTCCATATATATTTTATATGTATATTTATATATATATTTATGTATATATTTATATATATTTTTATCTCTATATATAGAGAGAGTATATAGATATATATAGATAATATATAGATACATATATATATCAGTGGTTGTCAGGAGTTTGAGGAGAGCGAGAGATGAATAGGTAAAATATAGAGGCATTTAGGGCAACAAAACCATTCTGTATGATACCATAATCATATATATAAGTCATTACACAATTGTCAAAACTAATGGAATGTGCATCACAGGAAGTAAACCCTAATGTAAACTATGGAGCTTGGGTGAAGATGTGGCATTGTAGGTTCATCAGTTGTAACAAATGCACCACTCTGGGGCAGGATGTTGATAGTGAAGGAGGCTGCAAGAGTGTGGGGGTAGGGGATATGTGAAAACTGTACTTTCTGCTCAGTCTTTCTGTGAACCTAAAACTGATCTAAAAAAAATAAAGTACATATAAAAGAAAAAAAAATAAGATAGCCAGAAAAAATTATTGTCTTAAAGTAGGAATCTTAACTCTGTATTAGGTGTATTTATACCAAATTATTTTGTTTCATATGTACGAAATTTTAATTTAAATAGGCAATAGATATGTAAAAATATTCAAATTCATGAGTCATCTTGAAAATAAAGTTAATTTATAATGAAATATATCTAAAGATTAAGAAGAAAAATAGTAACAAACTTTGGCAAGAATGTTACTTACAAAAGAAGGTTGTATCATTCAACCAAAACCATTTGGCAGGTCTGCCAAAGCCAAATTATACCTGCCCTTTGACCCCAGAAAACATGAACTATCATGGCCATGATAGCATCATTTTGATAGTCAAAATATGGAAACAACCCAAGTGTCCAATAGTAGCACGAACCACTAGTGATATATTCACATAATAGAATACTCCATAGCAATAAGGATAGACTTCAACTGTGTGCAAGAGTGTGAAGGAGTCTCATATACCTAACTTAAACAAAACAGGCCAGACACCAAAAGAGCTCAGACTTTATTATTACATATTTATTATGCACAAAGACAAAACAATCCCTGGTGGTAGAGCAGTGAGTGAGAGGAGGCTGAAGAGAACTTGGGCTGCTGGCAGTGTTCTGTTTCTTGATCTAAGTGCTGTTACTTGATTGTATATGGTATATAAAAATCTATTGAACTGAGTATCAATGACACATTTAATTTCCCTCATGTATTTTGTATTTTAATAGAGAAAAATATTACACTAAATGTAAAGGCTTTTGTTAATGTATATGTAGATAGAATTGGTTAAATATTTTATGGAAATACATATTTAAATAAGTAACCAAAGGATTTTAATCTAGCATCACCACCTTGTGTTTCTTCGCTTCATGATTATTCAACAACTTTAGGTTGCTGTAAACTCGCTGAACAGGAGAGAGAGGCAGGGGTACAGAAGCTGGCGTGAAGTTCCTTTCAAACTGAAAATGATGGTACTTTTGCAATAAACATTCTTGTTTTTCTATAGGTTGCAGCATTAAATACTATGAATTAATGTTTGCTACATTACATATAACATTTAGAGTAAAACTTAATTCTGAAGTTGTGTATTTATCTAAAATTATAAGATGCTAATAACTGTCATAATGTGGAGACTTTCTATTTGCTGGGATACCGAAGGATGTAGGCACAAGATCTGTCTCTGAATATGTTTTTCTCTACCAAATATTTTGACATGTATAAGAATAGAATCCCTTGTAAGTTGTTTTCCTAGATATTTTATTCTCTTTGTAGCAATTGTGAATAGGAGTTCAGTCATGATTTGGCTCTCTGTTTGTCTGTTATTTGTGTATAGGAATGCTTGTGATTTTTGCACACTGATTTTGTATCCTGAGACTTTGCTGAACTTGCTTACCAGCATAAAGAGATTTTGGGCAATGGGATCTAATTAAACCAAAGAGCTTCTGCACAGCAAGAGAAACTATCATCAGAGTGAACAGGCAAGCTACAGAACGGGAGAAAATTTTTGCAATCTATCCATCTTAGATTCCATATTAGACAAAAGGCTAATATCCAGAATCTACAAGGAACTTCAGCAAATTTACAAGAAAAAAACAACTCCATCAAAAAGTAGGCGAAGGATATGAACAGACATTTCTCAAAAGAAGATAGTTATGCAGTCAACAAACACATGAAAAATAGTTCATCATCACTGGTCATTAGAGAAATGCAAATCAAAACCACAATGAGGTTCCTCTCACACCAGTTAGAATGGCAATCATTAAAGTCAAGAAACAACAGATGCTGGAGAGGATGTGGAGAAATAGGAATGCTTTTGCACTGTTGGTGGTGTAAATTAGTTCAACCGTTGTGGAAGACCGTGTAGCAATTCCTCAAGGATCTAGAACCAGAAATACCATTTGACCCAGCGATCCCATTACTGGGTATATACCCAAAGGATTATAAATCGTTCTACTATAAAGATACATGCACAGGTACGTTTACTGCAGCACTATTCACAATAGCAAAGACTTGGAACCAACCCAAATGCCCATCAATAATAGACTGGATAAAGAAAATGTGGCACATATACACCATGGAATATGATGCAGCTATAAAAAGATGAGTTCATGCCCTTTGCAGGGACATGGATGAAGCTGGAAACCACCATTCTCAGCAAACTAACACAGGAATAGAAAACCAAACACTGCATATTCTCACTCATAAGGGATAGTTGAACAATGAGAACACATGGACACAGGGAGGGAAACATCACACACCAAGGCCTACTTGGGGGTGGGGGGCTAGGGGAGGGATAGCATTAGGAGAAATACCTAATGTAGATGACATGTTAATGGGTGTAGCAAACCACCATAGCATGTGTATACCTATGTAACAAAACTGCACGTCCTGCATATACATCCCAGAACTTAAGGTACAATAATTTAAAAAATAGAGATAGAGTACTTAAAGGATTATTGTGAAGAATAAAGAGACCATTATGCCAAGTGTCTCTTTTACAATATAAACCTAATAAATATTATCTCTAAAAAAAAAAAAAAAAAAAAATCTG
>NW_016803104.1:1186654-1235754 GCF_001698545.2 Rhinopithecus bieti
AAAAAAAAAAAAAAAAAAAAATCTGAGGGCATTTGGACACAGCACTGATGGTATCTGCTAGAACAGGTATGCTTTTTTTAAAAAAAAAATCAAAGACAAATTAAGTGGTTGTTTGCTAAATTATGCCCTTTACAAAATTATTATTTTTTTCTAAGGATTCCCTCTAAATAATGAGGATGTTGGGCATTTGTATGTCTTCTTTCAATAAATGTCTATTAAGGTCTTTTGCCATTTTTAAAATTGAGTTATTTGTTTTGTTGCTATTTAGTTGAGTTCCTTATATATTTTGGATATTAACCCGTTATCAAACGTATAGTTTTCAGGGGTATTTTTTTCATTTTGTAGGTCGGTTGTCTCTTCACTGTTGTCTCCTTTGCTGTGCAGATGCTTTTTAGGAATAAGTTCAAGAGGTTTATTACACAACATGGTGACTATAGTTAATAATCCTATTGTATTCTTGAAAATACCAAGAGAGTAGATATAAAGTGTTCACACCACAAAAATGATAGCTATCTGAGGTAATGCATATGTTAATTAGCTAGAGTTTGTCATTCCACAATATATGTATACATCAAAAGCTAAATACATCCGTTTTATTTATTTATTTATTTATTTATTTTTGAGACTGAGTCTCGCTCTGTGGCCCAGGCTGGAGTGCTGTGGCCAGATCTCAGCTCACTACAAGCTCCGCCCCCCGGGTTTACACCATTCTCCTGCCTCAGCCTCCCGAGTAGCTGGGACTACAGGCGCCCGCCACCTCGCCCGGCTAGTTTTTTGTATTTTTTAGTAGAGACGAGGTTTCACCATGTTAGCCAGGATGGTCTCGATCTCCTGACCTCGTGATCCACCCGTCTCGGCCTCCCAAAGTGCTGGGATTACAGGCTTGCGCCACCACGCCTGGCCTGTCATTTTTTAAAATGAGGATGAATTTATACATTGATTTAATAAGTGTTTTAGGTATGTCTTAGGCACCAAACATCATCATAGACAGAAAAGAATAAAAAGGGTTAATAGAAGATTGTCCTTTTAACCATCAGATTAAAACCCCACCAGTGAGAGAACAAATAACATTATGGAACTGTGAAGTAGCTTACAAGGTGCCTGGCAAAGAACAGAAAGCACCTGTGTATACTCAGTGGTCAGGCTTCACAGAGGAAGCAATTTTCATGTGTATTGATCCAGTACTAGGGATTTGCACATTAATATAGAAGCAAGAAAATTCATTGAGGGCCCTGGCAAGAGAGCAGTAGATGTGATTTTATACTTTAGACTGATAGGGAAAGAAATGAGGCCCTTAGATAGCTGATAGACTGGAATAAGGGGCAAGTCTACTATCAGACATCTCTATGATACATTTTAAAAGATTACCATGAGAACAAAGTCATGAAAGAATAGTAAAAATATCAAAGCATTGAATATAGGAATGTAAGAATTAAGAAGTAGCAAAGTTGAAAGCAATCATGAAAATATCTGATTATAACCTGCAAATTGAGGTTGTGTGTAAAAGTAATAAAAATAAAATTTAAAAACTAGAGCGTTGAAATTTTGAATGATTTTAGTCATAATTAAAATTTGAACTAGTTGTCATAGTCCTCAGCGAAATGAAGAATTTGCCTAGAGCTTGGTAAAGAAAGACAAAGAAGACGAAAAAGTATCCATATGGCCTAAACCTCACAGAAATAAGGGACTTTGTGCTAGGGAAGAAAAGTAATAACTTGAAAGTAGCCTCGGAGATCCAAGGGAATGCCAGTGTCATCTCCCAGATCTTTGATCAGCCTCGACCTGAGCAATCTACAGGGAAAGGAATGCGACTAGGATGCACTGTGCTTCCGTGAGGTATGGAAGTATAAGTAATGATGCGTGGGAGCTGGTTGCAATAGAAAGATTTCTGGAGCACCATGAGAATATTATGGAGGGAGTAGATCTAAGGAAGAATGATCCTTGAGAGCATAAATAGGATGATCAAGGAATAAGAATCTGAGAAAGGCTGGGTAACAAAAGGTCACCATTTGGGATAAAGACCAGCACTGAATAGTAAACTTGAAATTAACTGTCCTTAGGGCTTTAAATGAAACCTTTGGGGAAGATGAGTGCAAAGGAGGCATAAACAAGGAATCATACCATAACATTACCCTCACCCAAAAATCACAGCAAAGAAATCAAGATTGAAAGAGCATTATTTGAAATGATCATGATTAATTCATGGAAAATAAATACCTTAGTTTTAGTTTGTATAAATTGAAATACAAAATGTCTTTAACCTATGTTTTAGAATTTGTATAACTGATATCAGATACAATGATATGTTATGTTTAGCCAATTGTGGAGAGGTTACACATTTTTTGTGCTGGATGAAAATAGGATTGTGAGTTTAAGTGAAGGAATGGAAAGGAATTTTATGATACCGTGTGAGGAAGTAATATACTACATGTGACTACATATTACCTCTTGAGCAAAAAGCTTCTTTGATACAAGTTCATAGCTTGTATAGAATTTTGGTGAAAGCTGGTTAATATTTCTCTTCAGGCTGGTGTTTGAGCATTGTTTGGAAAAGTCTCCTCTTTCTTTTAGATTAGTCTGAAGGTTCCTCTGACATTAACACTGAACATTTAAGATGTGTTTTAAGATTATTTTAATAAATAAAATTAAACCAAAGAAAAACTGAATTGGTTCATGAAATTAGTCAAAGGGCCAAACAGAGGGAGCCTGAAGTTTAAGCTAATAATTTAGTCTACTTACTAAGAGCAACTGCAAATGGCATATTCAGCTTATTTATTACAACTGACATTTTAAAAATCTTCTCTCAAAATTGAGTATTTTCTCTCATTCATTTACTAATACAAAATAATTGAATTTTTCTGAAAATTTAATATGAAATCCTTGCCATGTGCCAGGATAAAATTAGACAATAAATAGTTCTATAAAGATAAATAGGAAACACACAGTCCATATATTCCCACCTCATAAAGTTCAGCTAAAATACCTCCAGGGACATTGATAACAACTACGGAAAAACATAGAATTAGATAAACAGGAGATAACTTTTCAAATATTTAAACTTTTTAAAATCCTGAAATCATTAATCTTTACTAATGTATTTTCAACTGAACATGCATAATATTATACACATACAGACTTTTAAATTTGTAATATGTTTAAATTTTTAATTATTGCCACATTCCTTCCTTAGTCAAATCCTTAATAACTTTAATGTGAAGTACAAAGATATTTCCTCTGCATTTCAATGCTAATATAAATTTTCTCTTTATCTCTGCATGGTACTCACACTTTACTATGTAACCATGTTTTATTCTCTTATTTTTTATTTCTATGGTTTTCTTATGGTCATGAATCAATAAATGATTGCATAAAAAGTCCATATTTCCTGACAGATGTGATTTTTATACTGGATAGAGATATAAACAGCATATACCAGGGATGTAATTGCCAAAGTCAATTAAAAGGGGATAGGAGCTTTAGCCTCCACTCTATCTGTTATGATCACATTCCAAATACAGTTACTAACAAAATGTATACTGATGTTAAACAGGCAACTCACACCCAGGGCATTCCATTCTTTTTTATTTGCAACTGTTATCATGGTATCCTATATAAAATGAGCTCTGCTTACATAAATGGATGTTAGTAATTTTTAAATATGAATTCTGGTTTTGTGACAATTGTCATAAAATGGGTAATGTAAAACATACTAAAAATATTTTAGGAGTGACAAGGTGTATGTCTTATTCAATAGTTGAAGACTTTTTAAACCAAGGTTGAAAGACTCAAAGGATACACTAACAACTCAAATTTATATTCTATGTGCTCATATATCGTACTAGTCTGTTATGAGCTACGGAGAACTCAGACAACAAAATAAACCTTGCTTGACCCCACAAGCCTGTGTGTAGAAAATGTGCTTTGTAACTTGACTTTATTGTTATTGCATCTCATTTTACATTTTTAGATCTTCAAAGGATAGTTGATTAAATAAACAAATTACTTAATGAGTTTACCTATATGTTTCAGTATTTTATCCAAAAATACTACACCTGGAAATTTTTGGACTACTTCCCAAAGTTTATTCTGATAATATTCACCATTTATAGTGCCAACAGTACTTGTAAGATAAACTCCTCATTTACCAGAAGACCAAATTTTTGATGGAGAAATTTATTTGATAAGTAACTGTTATATTCATTTTACTTAAGTCTGTTGTCAACTATAATCTATAAAAGTAAATAATGCTTCAGTGATAATGTTCAATAAAGGGAATTAAATACAAGGTGAACTAAGCAAATGTATTTTCTATTTTCTTGCTGATCTGTTCAAAATTTTCTTTATTTAACTGATTCATCACTAAACCTTTCCCTAAATGATGTTAAAAATAATTGTCATCTAGTGAGTTTAAAGAGTCAAAGCAGCTACAGTAATAGGGGAAAAGAGGCTCCCTTTCCTTTATTTCATTTAAAATTGTCTTTCTAAGGTAGATAGAACTCATGATACAACATTTCCATTTTTATTATATGATAGCAAAGGAACATTAATTGATTTTTTTCATTTTTGGTGTGTTTCGATTAGTGTAGCATGCCTTACACAAAGACATACTCACTTGTCCACTTGATACGCATATTCTCACATTTATGAAATTATCACCATATAGGATACGGGAAGGATTCAGAGTTCTTATTTCAAACCCAACATATTATAGAGTCTCCTAGAGAAGGTGAAGAATAGCTAAGTAATAGACTTCATCACTACATGACTCAGTCATGATGAACTCGAATATCATTGGCAAATGCCAATCGTTTATATACTCACTTTCTAGTCCCACATATATAATTAAATCATAAGCATGGAATTTTGTTCAATATCCTATATTTTTATACTGACTTTGAGCACAGTATATTCAAAACTGAATTAGTTGTTTCAGAAATGTTTATAACACATAAACAATTTCCAAATGTTTCAACTGAACGCCCTAAAGAACTAATAGAATTGGAAATCACTTCACCAGAATAAGACATTTTTTAATGCAGAAATAGCATTTTAATTAAGATTACTCTTCCTTTTTTAACAGATGGTACTTTGTCAAGGCATGCCATTCTTGTCTGCTCAAAATGCACTATATTCTGCAAAAACTGCTAAGCAATTATTAGGTCAAAAATTGTGTGTGTAGTCAGCTACAACTGTGAGGGTTTTCTGTAGGGAACAATGGGGACGCACCTGTACAGCATGCTCTATAAAAGTGGGCAGAGATGCTATTTCAGGATCCAATGCCTGTGATGTGTGAGTGAATGCAATATGCATATCAGTTTTCATTATGGGGAAGTGTCACTTGCTCCCCAATTTGAATACTACACCAAAATATAGTTTACAAACATAAACATATGAAGGAGCATTCAACTGTGGGCAATATAAACGCACACACAGCCTTTGGCATATGAGAGTCTGGCAAATATACTATATCTTATTTTACACTCAGAATAATCCTATGAGATACCTTGGTATCATTAAACTAATAAATAAGGTAACCAACTTCCCAAGAGTTAAAGTATTTTTGAGGTATAGTGTACATTAAAATATAAATCCCTTCTACATGACTGATTTTCCCATTGAGGAGACTGCCTTGTTTTACATATTTGCTACAAAAACATATAGTAGAAGCTAGCTATTTTGTGGTTTCAAAAAATTATCTTGGTGGATTTGGATACCAAGTTATGAAATAGAGAAAAAGAAAGGTGAGTTAGGCTGAAAGAAACCATATCTTTCTTTCTGATTATTCATCTTGACCAAAATGCACAGTCATTGAGGATACTTCTAGTGTTTAGGAGAAGAACATGATTTGTATGGCTTTAGAACAAAATAGTTTTAAAAGATATAGCTGGGTTAATCATCATTCTTGGAAGTATTTCTGGGTTCTAACGAGTCTGCATCAAATTGTTCATGATGCGATATTTGTCATCTGTTCACACATCTTTCAACAGAGTAAATTATTTAAGAGGAATATAATATCACAGTTTTATTCAATTGGCTACTGGTAAATGAGAAGCTGAGGCTTTTGGAAACATAGCTGGAAAACTAGTAGAACATATCTATGCTGCAAAAAGCAGGCTCAGTGTTAGCAATAGAGAAGAGAATCTGACACAATCCTGGTTCTAAGGATGACCGAGGTAGTGATCTTTAAGTAAAGTGGTCAGGATCAAGGAGATTTTAAAAGTTGAAGACAAGGACATAGCATCAATATGAATGTCAAGGAGATTTGGCACTGAGCAAATCCCTGGTCTCAACCAGGAAATTTTAAATACTGTCTATTTAGGGCAAGATGAAATGTACCAAGTTTAAGACTCACCACATGAAGTCTATATAACAAGAGATTTAAGAGATAATGACTGAATCCTCAGCATAGAGAATCATGTCTCTTTTCTCATATAACCAACTTAGGTATATTTACATAAGACAAGAAATAATATGCTGGCACATTTATATATATTTTCATGTACTCATTATAAAAATGCTCAAATCATTAGCCAAGATAAGATATTTCTTATTTGGTCAAGCTGTTCTTTTTGTTCCTTTTGTTTTGTTTTGCTTTTCTGTTGTGGGATATTATGATTTGGGGGCATAGCTGCTCTCTTCCCAGACAGTTTTAACCAAATTATGGTTTAATTCTTGTCAGTATTTACTTCTGACTTTACTCAGCCTTTATGTATGGTTGGGATCAAATGATTTTCATGGAGGTTAGTTTCCCCCTGCACATTTACAGATATGCTGGATGCCTGACCAATGGAATGGGATAGAGATAAGAGAGCCTAGAAATAAACTGACACATTTACAGTCAATTGGTTTTTAACAAAGGTGACAAGAACACACAATGTGAAAGGACAGGTTCTCCAATAAATGGTGTTGAGGAAAATGGAATATCCACATGCCAAAGAAGGAAAATGGACCCTTATCTTATCCCTTATATGACAATCAACTCAAAATGGATTAAAGGCTTAAGTGTAAGATCTGAAGCTGTAAAACTATGGGAAGAAAACATAGGGGGAAAGCCCCATGACTTTGGTTTGGGCAGTAACTTCTTGGATAAGACCCCAAAACCACAGGGAATTAAAGCACAAAATAGACGAATGGGATTGATCAAACTAAAAAGCGTCTGGACAGCAAAGGGAACATTTAACAGTGTGAAGAGACAATTCACAGATTGGGAGAGAATATTTGCAAATCATGTATCAGAAAAAGGGTGAATATTCAAAATTTTTAAGGAACTCAAACTTCTCAATAACAAAAAATAACCCTATTAAAACTTTGCAAAGCAAAGCAATCTTAAGGAAAAAGAACAAAGCCAAAGGCATCACATTACTCAATTTCAAACCACACTATAAAACTACAGTAACCAGAACAGTATGGTACTGGTACAAACATAGACACATAGACCAATGGAACAGATTAGGGAACCTGGAAATAAAGCCACACATCTACAGCCATTTGGTTATTGACAACGTTGACAAAAATAACCTAAGGGAAAAGGACTTCCTATTTAATAAGTGGTACTGGGATAGCTGGCTAGCCATATGCAGAGGAATGAAAGTGGATCCCATCATTTCACCATATAGAAAAATTAGCTTGAGATGAATTAAAGATGTTTGCATTCTCATGTTCATTGCAGCATTATTCACAATGTCCAACAATGTCCAAAATATGGAAATATTTGAAGTGCCCATCAACAAATAGATTTTTTAAATGTGGTACATATGCACAACAGAATACTCCTCAGCTTTAAAAAAATAAATTTTATCATTTGTGACAACATATATGAACCTAAAGGACTTTACGCTGTGTGAAATAATCAAGGTACAAAGAGATAGATACTGCATGAGCTTATATGTGGAATCAAAAAAGTTGAACTTACAGAAACAGCGAGTAGAATAGTGGTCACCAGAGGCTGGGGGAGGGAGTGGTAGTTGGGGAAAGGGGAGGCTTTTGTCAAAGGGTATAAAGTTTCAGTTAGACAGAAAGAATAAGTTCTGTTGCACAGCATGATGACTACAGTCAACATTAATGGATTGTATATTTCAAAAAGCTTAAAGACGATTTTAAATGTTCTCACCACAAATAAATGATAAATATTTGAGATAATGAACATAGTAACTGGCCTGATTTGATTATTCCACAATGTGCACATGTAAGAAAATATCACAGTTTATCCCATAAATATATGTAATTACTATGTACATCAATTAAATAACTTTAAAATAAAATTTAAAATAATTTTAAAATGTTAGATGTCTATTTATCTTACTTTTGGTCTCCACTTTTTATGATTAACTATTGTTGTTCCCCATTTTTTCAGCAAACGTTGGGTGGATTATACACATTTTCTTTCCATGAGGTGAATAACTCTCTGATGGCCTTGAGCTGAAAACTGATCTCCTATCTGGAAGAAGTAAGAGTGCAATAATGCTTCCTGTCCCCTACTGTGACATCTCTTTAATCATCACATATCTAACAGCACATAGGCTACACACACCTGAATAAAGTGGTTGTTATTTGCTAGTGTTCCTCAAGATCTGTAATATGAACAACTTATATTAGTGTCACCTGTGGAGCTTACTAAAAATGCTTATTCCAGGAAACTATCCAGGTCTTTAAAAAAATAAATAAATGTATGGGGTGCAGGTGCAATTTTGTCACATGCACATATTGCAGAGTGGTAAAGTTGGGGTTTTTAGAGTATTCATCATTTCAATAACATACATTGTTCCCATTAAGTAATTTATCATCATCCACACCCCTCTCAACCCCTCATCATTCCAACTTTCCATTGCCATTCAGGTTTTCTGATCAGAAAATCTCAGATTGGCCCAGAGACCCTGCATATTTAGAAAAAGTCACCAGGTGATTTTAACACAAAAGAAACTTGATAAAAAAAAATTATGAGATGACATTCTTTACAAATTCCAGGTAAATAAAATCCCCTTCTCAAGAGAGATACTTCCCTCTACTCTTTTGAGTATTCCAGATCTCACTGGCAGAAGTTAGAACACCTGGAATATTTTAGTTCAAGCTAAGTCGTAATTCAATGTTGAACAAGAACAAATTCTTAACTTTTCTAGGATTTGATTCTTAATTTGAACTAAATGATCATTACAGTGGAGTGGTACATATTCAAAACAGACATATATGTAATATAATCACATATATGTATACATATATGTGATTATATTAAAAAGTATAAGACATCGCCATCCCTAAACAAAGCTTATACTTTACTTGTGGAGAAAAGAGTGAACTTTTAAGAGCTAACCTGCAAGGAAGTAAGAGAGCTTCAGGAGTGAAGCTCTTCTAACTTCTGCAATCCTTGATGAAATGAGTCAGGGTTAGTAAGCCTTGCCTGGCTATAAAGAGAGATATGGATTTGAAAGGGCAGAAAGCAAGCGATGGAGGGGCCCAGCCCAGCTTTTGGAAAAAGCATAAGCAAAGACAGAGAGAGAAATATATGTGCACAATGCAAGAATGAGACAAATTTAATAACTTTAAAGTTTAATGTGGGAGATGGATAGAGAGAAAGGCTTTTTAGTAAGTTACATTAGGGAAAGCAAGACAGAGATGAAATTGCTGTGGAAGAAAATAGAGTCATTATTGGATTTTGAACCTAGAAGTGAAAAGACCAAACTGGTATTTTGGTAATTTTAAAATTGCCTGACTTTCAGATAATCAAGAAACAGGGACAACAGATAGGGCATCTTTATAATAATCTGGATACATAAAGCACTGCAGAATAGATAAATCACACATCTTAAAGGATGAAATAACAGATTTTTTTTTAACATAGTACACAAAGTAAAAGGATAATGAAGAACTTACCATAGGAAGTTGCATTCCACTTGATGAATGGCATTTCCAAGTTCACACATATTAGTTTCCAACTGCTTCTGTAACAAATATCACAAGATTGGTAGCTAAAACAACACAAATTTATCTTCTCCTTTATAAGGACCCTTGTGATTATACTAGACTCACTCAAATAATTCAGGATAATATCTCCATATCAAGATCCTTAAGTTAGTCACATCTAAAAAGTTCCCTTTGCCATGCAAGAACATATTCACAAATTCCAGGGATTAGGATATGGGCATCTTTGGGTGTCCATTATTCTGCCTACTCTATCAAGAGATGAACAAGAGAATAAAATTAATATTATTGAGCTCTTACCCCGTAATATGGCTTGGTTGTGTCCCCACTCAAATCTCGTCTTGAACTGTAGCTTCCATAATTTCCATGTGTCGTGAGAGGGACCCAGTGGGAGGTGATTGAATCATGGTGGCAGGTTGTCTTCATGCTGTTCTTGTGACAGTAAATACGTCTCACAAGTTCTGATGGTTTTATAATGGGGAGTTCCCCTACACAAGTTCTCCTACCTGTCACCATGTAAGACATACCTTTGCTCCTCCTTTGCTTATTCCATGATTGTGAAACCTCCACAGTCTATGGAACTGTGAGTCCATTAAACCTCTTTTCTCTCAGGTATATCTTTATTAGCAGTGTGAAAACAAAATAATGCACCCTGTGAGAGATACATAGTCTCACATATCCAATCTCATTTATCCCTAAAAATAGACCAAAATGGAAAGAGAAACATTCCCTATAATCCCACAGTTAATAAGATGCAAAACTGAGTTTGAACCCAGTTTTATTTCACTTCAGAGACCCTCCTCAAAAGGGAAAAGTTGAGGATGTTTTGGGGTTATTTAGGGAGTGTGGGCTGTGAATTTTGTTTTAAACATATTGCATATGAAGGAACAATTACAGAGAGTTGGAAAGAAAGAACTTAAGCACAAGTAAAGTATCAGGGATACGGGTAGAAATTTAGAAATAAATATCAGAGAAATAATAACTAAATTATAGCATATGGATTATGAAAGATAATTTGAACAGTAAATCAGGGCTATTAAGTTGGTTAGAAGGAGAGGAAGAATGACAAAAGAGGTAGGGGAATCAGAGGAGTATACCACTGTAAGAGGTAAAAAGGAGAATATGTGAATGAGACAGAGATGGAGAGCTTAGAATGCTGTCAAAAGGAAGAAGAAAAGGATAAATGAAAAAAGGCCCTAACTTTCCATAAGGAGAAAGTAATCTTTTGACTCATTAGTGTCCTTTGATTCAAATTACTGGGATAATACGTTTTTTGAAGAAAAGAGATGCCTACATTTTAAGTAAACTTGACGTTGCTGTCCCATGAATCTTTTATCATTGAGGTATTGAATCTTTTATCCTTGAGGTACTGTAAGAAAATATGTTTTGTTATTTTCTTGAAATAGAGAATATTTTATTGCATTTTAAGAACTTTTTAAACAGTTACCAACATGTGTTTTAAAGTGCCTTTCTAACATCCTTTGGGATAGTTTGGGCTGTCCTCTCTTCCCATCCCCATTCCACTCCCTGCCCTGCCATGTTCTTCTCATTTGTTCACATCATTGATATGATTGCTTTAATCTGTACAAAATCTCTCACTGGGAGTTCAGCTCTCCAGAGCTAAATAATCTTTATATTTATTTATTCAGAAATAATTTTATTTTCCTCAACATTATTATTCTGCTATCACCTCAATGTATTTGTCTTTTCTGCTAGTGAGAGAAATGCTCATGAATCAAAATGTTTCTTTTGAGATTTTGATAGAATTACTAGTACTTGGGCCTCTGATTTCACCTGTGAAAAGCTAAGAATCCTTCCCAAATTTAGAGTCACATAGAACTATATTTTGTAATAAAAACTGAGATACTGTCATCAAATTATAAAATTAAAAGACTTTTAAAATATTAAACAGTATAAAGTTGGGATATGTGTGTATGAATGCTAGAGTAGCTTATTTAAGCGTGGGCGAAGAGATAATATTATTCAAAACAAGTTTTCCATGTTGTTGCCATACAGATACTCACATATAGCTTATAACAACATGTGTGTGTGTGTATACAGACATGTTAGCTTATTTATGCATATATATAGTTTATAACTATATCTTAATATATATAAAATACAGTAATACTAATATATAGAGAGTATTCTCAGCCAAAGACTATTGGCACAAGACTTGGAAGACAGATCTCACAAGTCTTTTAAATTTCAGATAATTTAAAAGGTTAAGGAGACATTAATTTGTCCAATGTTATGCTGATATATTCTACTATCATAGAAAAAAACAGAAATTCACAAGTGTTTGCCACAATGGAAAATGCAATATGACTTCAGAAAAACAAACAAACAAACAAGACAAAACCACCTAAACTTTTAAATAGATGCCCTAGTTGAATTTTTAAAATACATAAAAGTATAAAGGAAACAAAAATGACATATAATCCATGATTAACAATTTCATTTAGAAATCACCAATATCCTAATACCGATAAGAGATATGTGTATGCAGGTGCATATGCAGTGAATACTGTTTTCATTAAAACAGTGAAACAGATGGTCTAATACTGTCTTTTTTTATTTCAAGAGATTTCTCCATATCAGGCCTTAAAAGATTGTTTCTAGAGGTGTTCTTTGAAGTATCTAAAACTAGTACTTGCATGAGCACTGCCCAATCAGCATGGATGCTGACTTTAGGCTGAGTAGGACTCTGAGAAGACTCTATTATACCTACACCCAATCCTTTAGTTGATGGATCACACAGTTGTCCTACGGTCACACAGGAAGCATTTTAGTGGCGAGAGGAGGCCTGGGACTGCAGGAACTTGAGTCAGCAACTGTTACGAATCATTGCAAAAATATCTGAGTATTTTGACAACTATGTCTATAAGAAGAATATAGTGTCTGAATTTCACCTCTGTGTTTTCCTGTAATTTGGTATACTTGCTAAGTAAATTAGTAAGAACTGAAAATTCTTATTTAAAAAAGGACCAAATTAGGAGCTTACCATTATATGTTAGAGAAGACAGAATCAAAAGAACTGCCAGAAGACTACAGCAATTTCTAAGGCAGAAAACCTGATTTTCGCTTTCTGGGATGATCTTTTTCATTGATATATTTGTTGGAAAACCTTTAAGAAAGCACTAGAATACTGAAGAAAGAAGAGAACACAGGAAAGTTAATTGCTTCAGCAAAATCACCCATAATCTGATAGTGGAAAAGAGGTTAAAAACTAAAGCATGCTAATTTGTGCCCATTAGTTACATGAGTAAAGTGATCATAGTACTGCTTTGCTTAATATGTCATAGGTTATGTGTGTATGTGTGTGTGTGCATGTATGTGTGTAGAAAGAGACAGTGATAGAGACAGGCAGATGTCATGAGGCTTTACCACTAAATACTTCTGTGCTTGAGTTCTAAAAACAAGCAAATTAACCCATATAATCGTAATACAGTTATTAGGAAATGTAACATTTAAATATAAATCATTCATCTCATATACAGACCACATTAGAATTTCCACAATTAAACTGGTAATGGGCTTTATAGTTTTAAAATTTTTTAGTTTTTTTTTCATTCAGAAAACAATAAAGGATCATGAATGACACTTAGTTGCCACTGTCTCTTTAGTCTTCTTTAATCTGGAAGAGTTCCCAGAAAATTTTATCTTTCATGACATTGATATTTTGAAGAGTCATTGCTATATGTTTGCAAAATAATCCTTAATTTTGATTTATATGATTGTTTCTAATGACTAGATTAATTTTTTTATGTTTTGTTTTTGTTTCTGTTTTTGTTTTTTTGAGACAGAGTCTTGCTCTGTCCCCCAGGCTGGAGTGCAGTGGCATGATCTCGGCTCACTGCAGGCTCTGCCTCCCGGGTTCACGCCATTGTCCTGCCTCAACCTCCCGAGTAGCTGGGACTACAGGTGGCCACCACCACACCGGGCTAATTTTTAGTAGAGACGGGGTTTCACCATGTTAGCCAGGATGGTCCCGATCTTGATAAGTTTTAATATATATATTTTAGGCTATATTACTAAATACAAATGAGTTGAACAAAATTTGTATTTCATGATATGACAAACCATATATAATTATATAGTGTCAACTTAATTCTCAAAAGTTTTACTTCTTTTTGTTTTGTAGTACTATAGTTACTTCTAGTTACTTCAATTTTTTTAATCACACTCATTCTTGTACTATCAACATTTCTGTGTACATATATTGTAGATATGTTTCTTTTTGGCAATAATTATAGGTTGTTTCCAATATCTGTACATTTTCTTTCCTTAATTTAAAAAAAAGAATCAGAATCTTTAGATTTTAGTTCAGTATACTCTTATCAAGCATAAAAATGTGTATCCCTTCTTCTTGTAGTTAGGTGTGACCATGTGACTAAATTTTTGACCAATGGGTTATAACTATAAATGGTATGTACAATTTCCAGAAGCAATAATTTTAATTTTTAATTTTTGTGGGTATATAGTAAGTGTATGTATTTATGAGGTACATGAGATATTTTGATACAGGCATACAATGCATAATAATCACATCAGGATAAGTAGAGTATCTATCATCTCAAGTATTTATTCTTTCTTTGTGTTACAAACAATCCAAATATACTCTCTTATTTTGAAATTACAATAAATCATTGTCAACTGTAGTCATCCTGTTCTACTATGAAATAGAATAACTTGTTCATTCTGTCTAATTATACTTTTGCATTCGTTAACCACACACACATCCCCCCTCCACACACACATCCCTAATACCCTTCCAGCCTCTGGTAACCATCATTCTACTATCTCAATGAGTTCAATTTTTTAAAATTTAGCTCCCACAAATAAGTGAGAACATGCAAATTTTGTCTTTCTGTGACTGGCTTATTTCACTTAACATAATGACCTCCAGTCCCATCCATGTTGTTACAAGTGACAGATCCAATTTTTTTTATGGCCGAATAGTATTCATTGTGTATATGTGCCACATTTTCTTTATTTGTCTGTTGGTGGACATTTGAGTTGCTTTCAAATCTTGGCTATTGTGAACAGTGCTGCAACAAACATGGGTGTGTAGATATTTCTTTGATACACCAATTTCCTTTCTTTTGGGTATTTACCTAGCAGTGGGATTGCAAAACATATGGTAATTGTATTTTTAGTTTTTTGAGAAAAACGTTAAACTATTCTCCATAGTGGTTAAACTTACATTCCCACCAGCAGTAAACAAGGGGGTTTCCCTTTTCTCCACATCCTTGCCAGCATTTGTTATTGCCTGACTTTGGGATAAACACCATTTTAACAGGAGTGAGATGATATTTCATTGTAGTTTAAATTTCCAGTTCTCTAATGATCAGTGATGTTGAGCACCTTTTAATATACTCATTTTCCATTTGTATGTCTTCTTTTAAGAAATATCTATTCTCATTTTTTGCCCTTATGGGATTACTAGATTTTTTCCTATATAGATGTTTGAGCTCTTTATATATTATGGTTATTAATCCCTTGTCAGATGGATAATTTGGAAATAGCTTCTCCCATTCCATGGGTTGTCTCTTCACATTGTTGATTGCTGTCAAAAGCTTTTTAACTTGATGTGATATAATTTATCCACTTTCGTTTGGTTGCCAGTGCTTGTGGGGTATTACTCAAGAAATCTTTGCCCAATCCAAAGTTATGGAGAGTTTCTCCAAAGTATTCATTCAATAGTTTCATAGTTTGAGGTCCTAGATTTAATTATTTAATTCATTTTGATTTTATTTTTGCATATGATGAGATAGGAGTTTACTTTCATTCTTTTGAATAAGATATCCAGTTTTCCCAGAACCATTTATTGAAAGACTATCCTTTCTCCAGTGGATGTTCTTGGCACCTTTCTCAAAAAATAGTTCACTACAGATGTATGGATTTGTTTTTGGGTTCTCCGTTCTATTCCATTGATCTGTGTGTCTGTGTTTATGCCAATACAGTACTGCTTTGGTTACTAATGCTCTGTAGTATAATTTGAAGTCAGGTAATGTGATACCTTTAGTTTTGTTCTTTTTATTCAGGATAGCTTTCACTATTCTAGGTCTTTTGTAGTTTCATATATATTTTAGGATTATTTTTTCTATTTCTATGGAGAATGTCACTGGTAGTTTCATAGGGATTGCATTCAATATGCAGATTGCTTTGGGTAGTATGGACACTTTAACAATATTGATTCTTCCAACCCACAAACAATAAAATATATTTTCTTTTTTTTGAGCCCTCTTCAATTTATTGCATCCATGTTTTATAGTTTTCATTGCAGAGATCTTTCACGTCTTTGATTTAGTTCTCATTTGTGGCTATCACAAATGGAATTACTTTCTCGACTTTTCAGTTTGTTCACTGTTGGCATATAGAAATGGTACTGATTTTTGTATGTTGATTCTGTATCCTGCAGCTATACTGAATTTGTTTACCACTTTTAATAGTTTTTTGGTGGAGTCTTTAGCTTTTTCCAAATACAAGATTATATCATCTGCAAATAAGGATAATTCAACTTCTTCCTTTCCAATTTGGATGCCCTTGATTTCTTTATCTTGTTTCTCTAGCTAGAATTTCCAGTATTATGTTAAATGACAGTGGTGAACGTGGGTATCCTTGTCTCATTCCAGATCTTAGGGAGAAGGATTTTAGATTATCCCTATTCAGAATGATACTAAATGTGAGTCTGTCATATATGGCTTATATTGTGCTGATATATGTTCTTTCTATACCTATCTATATAGTTCTTTGATGATTTTTATCATGAAGGGATCTTAATTTTATCAAATGCTTTTTCAGCACCAATTGAAATAATTATATGGTTTTTGTCTTTCATTTGGTTGATACATCAAATTGATTGATTGGCATATGTTGAACCATACTTACACACCTGGATAAATCCCACTTGGTGATTATGAATGATTTTTTTAATGTGTCATTGAATTTGATTTGCTAGTGATATGGTTTGGCTCTGTGTCCCCACCCAAATCTCATCTTAAACTGTAATCCCCACATGTTGAGAGAGAAGCCTAGTGGGAGGTGACTGAACCATGGGGGCAAAGTTCCCTCTTGCTGTTCTTGTGATAGTGAGAGAGTTTTCATGAGATCTGATGGCTTAAAAGTGTGTGGCACTTCCTTCTTCTATCTCTATCTCTCTCTCCCTCTCCCCACTCCTCTGCCATAGTAAGATCTACTTGCTTCTCCCTTGCCTTCCACCATAGTTTAAGTTTCCTGAGGCCTCCCAATCATGTTTCCTGTTAAGCCTGCAAAACTGTGTCAGCTGAACCTCTTTTCTTCATAAATTACCCAGTCTCAGGTAGTTCTTCATAGCAGTGTAAGAATGGACTAATACAAAAAGTTGATACCAGGAGTGGGGCACTACTGTAAAGATACCTGAAAATGTGGAAGCAACTTTGAAACTGAGTAATAGACAGAGGTTGGAAGAGTCTGGAGGGCTCAAAAGAAGATAGGAAGATGTGGGAAAGTTTGAAACTTTCTAGAGGCTTGTTGAATTGCTTTAACCAAAATGTAGATAGTGATATGGACAATGAAGTCCAGGCTGAAGTAGTCTCAGATGGAGATGCGGAACTGATTGGGAACCGGAGTAAAGTTCACCCTTGTTATGCTTTAGCAAAGAAATTGGTGGCATTTTGCCCCTGCCCTGGACACCTCTGGAACTTTGAACTTGAGAGAGATGGTTTAGGGTATCTGGTGGAAGAAATTTCTAAGCAGCAAAGCACTCTAGATGTGACCTGGCTGTTTGTAAAATGTATGCTCATGTGCATGAAGAAAGATTTGGCCTGAAATTGGAACTTATCTTTAAAAAGGAAGGAAAGCATAAAAATTTGGAAAATTTGTGTCTTCACCAAGTGGTAGAAAAGAAAACCCATTTCCTGGGGAGAAATTCAAACTGGCTGCAGAAATTTGCATAAGTAAAGAGAAGCCAAAGGTTAATAGCCAAGACAATTGGGAAAGTCTCCAGGACATTTCAGAGGTCTTCACAGCAGTCCTTCCCGTCACAGACCTGGAGGCCTACAAGGGAAAAATAGTTTCCTGGGCTGGGCCCAGAACCCTGCTACTCTGTGCAGCCTTGGGACATGGTGCTCCCAGTCCCAGCCACTCCAGCTCCAGCTGTGGTTAACAGGAGACAAGGTACAGCTCAGGTCATTGCCTCAGAGGGTGCAAGCCCCAAGTCTTGGCAGCTTCCACGTGGTGTTGGGCCTGCAGATGCACAGAAGGCAAGAGCTGAGGTTTGGGAGCCTTCATCTAGATTTCAGGGGATGTATGAAAATGCCTGGATGCCTAAGCAGAAGGCTGCTGCAGGGATGGAGATTTCATGGAGAACCTCTACTAGAGCAGTGCAGAGGGGAAATGTGGGGTTAGAGCCCCCACACAGGGTCCCCACTGGGGAACTGCCTAGTGGAGTTGTGAGAAGAGGGCCACTGCTTTCCAGATCCCAGAATGGTAGATCCATCATTCTGGTGCATTCCAGATCCACCATTCCAGGTGCATCATGCACCTGGAAAAGCCATAGGCCCTCAATGTCAGCCCTTGAAAGCAGCCTGCAGAGTCACAGGGACAGAGTGGCCCAAGGCAATAAGTACCCACTACTTGCATCAGTATGCCCTTGCTTTGTGATATGGAGTCAAAGAAGCTTTAAGGGAGCTTTAAGATTTACTGTTTAATGTTTGGGAGCTTTAAGATTTAATGACTGCCCTGCTGGGTTTCAGACTTGCAAAGGGCCTGTAGCCCCTTTGTTTTGGCTAACTGGAATGGCAGAATTTACCTAATGCCTGTATCCCCATTGGATCTTGGAAGTATCTACCTTGTTTAACTTCATACAACCACTTCTTGTTTCTATTTATATCTTAGTGTACTGTCTATGTCCTCAGATGTTGTTGTAGTTATTATTTTCGATTTTATCTTTCAGTCTTTCTACTCAAGATATGAGTTTACCACCATAATAAGTTTTATAAGATTCTGTGTTTTTCTGTATACTTACTGCTGCCAGTAAGTTTTATCCCTTCTGATGGTTTTTTATTGTTCATTAATGTCATTTTTTTTCACTTTGAAAATCTCCCTTTAGCATTTCTTATAGGACAAGTCTGGTCTTGATGAATTTCCTCAATTTTTGCTTGTCTGAGATAATATTTCTCCTTCATGTTTGAAGGATATTTTCACTGAATATATGATATTAGGATAAACATTTTTTTCATAAACCTTTTTTTTCCTTCAGCACATATGTCATGCCACTCTTTTCTGGTGTAAGGTTTCCACTAAGAAGTTTGCTTCTAGATGTATCAGAGTTCCACTATGTTGTTTCTTTTATTTTGCTGACTTTAGAACCCTTTTTTAATCCTTAATAGTTGGAAGTTTAATTATTAAATGTCTTGAAATAGTCTTTTTCATGTTAAATCTGCTTGGTGTTCTATATCCTTCTTGTACATGGATATTACTATCTTTCCTAGGTTTGGGAGGATGTCTGTTTTTATCCATTTGAAGAAACTTTCTACCCCTATCTCTTTCTCTATGTCCTCTTTAAGACCAATAATTCTCAGATTTGCCCTTTTGAGGTTATTTTCAGACTTTTTAGGTATGCTTCATCCTTTCTTATTATTTTTCTGTCTCCTCTATGTATTTTCAAATAAATCTGTCTTCAATCTCACTAATTATTTATGTTTGATTAATTATGTTGTTAAGAGACTCTGGTGCATTTTCAGTGTTTCAATTTCATTTCTCAGCTACTAAATTTCTGCTTGATTCTTTTATGTTAACCTCCTTGCTAAATTTATCTGATAGAATTTTGAATTCCTTCTCTGTGTTATCTTAAGTTTAGTTGAGCTTCCTCAAAACAGCTATATTGAATTCTCGGTCTGAAAGGTGACATATCTCTGTCCTTCCAAATTTGATCATTGGTGCCTAGTTAGCTCATTTGGTGAGGTCAAGTTTTCGGGATGGTCTTGATGATTGTGGATGTTCATTCATGTCTGTACATTGCAGAGTTAAGTATTTATTGTAGTCCTCATAGACTGGACTTGTATGTACCCGTCCTTCTTGGAAAAAGTTTCCAGGTATTCAAGAAGACTTGCATGTTATGATCTAAGTTTTAGTCATTGCAGCCATATGTGCATTATAATCTGTAACCAGCATGTGGCTAAGCCACACAGGTTTGTGTCCGTCCTTTCAGGGCAGTGAGTCCCCCACCAACGGCAGTCCAGGTGGGTTCAGAGATATCATCCAGAAGCTAGGACTTGAAATTAGATAAAAATCTACCTAATGCTCTATTCTACTACAGTTAAGCTGGCACCTAAGACAAAAGACAAAGTCTTTACCACTCTTGCCTCTTTGTCCCGCAAGCAGATGAGTATCCTTCCAAGTCCACTATTACCCCAGCACCATGGAGAGTACTATCTGGCTACCACAGATGTTCATTCAAGGCCTGAGGGCTCTTCAGTCAGCTTATGGTGAATGCTACAAGGTCTGCGACTCTCCCTTAAGAGCAGTGGGCTTCCCTTTGTCCCAGGGCAGGTCTAGAGATGCTAAGAGCCAAGGCCTGTAATTGGGGACTACAAGATCCCGCTTGGTGTTCCACCCCACTGTGGCTGAGCTGGTACCTGAGCTGCAATACAAAATCCCCTTTATTCTTCCCACTCCTTTTCACAAGCAGAAGGATTCCCTCCCCATTGCCACAATAGCTAGGAGTGTTCTGGGTCACACCTGAAGCCAGCATGCCTGTGAGTCTAACCCAAGGCCCCTGGTGAGTACTGCCTGGGTACTGTTGCTGATTATTCAAAGACAAAGAGTTCTTTAGTCAGCATGTAATGAATCCCACCAGGACTGGGCCCTTCCCTTGGAGGCATCAAGTTCTCTTCTGGCCCAGGGTGTGTCCAGAAATGTTATCCAGGAACTGGGCTTGGAAAGGGGGCCACAGGACTCTGCCTGGTATCCTATCCTACTGTGACTGAGCTAGTTTCCATGTTGTAAGACAAAGTCCTCTTTACTCTTCCCTCTCCTTTCCTCATGCAGAGGGAAGGAGTCTCTCCCAGAGTTGTGAGCTATGCTGTCTGGAGTGGTGGGAGAGGTGGCACAAGCACTTCCTTAGCCACTCTGGGGGTTCTCAGTAGGCCACATTCCTTCCAAGTCCACTAGCTCCAATCCCAGCACAGGACCAGGACTTTCCCAGGAATTGCAGTCCTTGTGGCCTGAACTGATTTTCATGTTTACTTAGGATCCCAGAACACCTTAGCACATGGTGGCAAGACTTGCCAGAACTCAGGTTCCAACCACTGGAATGGGCAATTTCCCTCTGACTAGGGCTGGTCTAAATGCTTCCTCCATGGGCAGCAGCTTAGTTCTGCTCTATATTGCTTACCACTGTGACAGACAGCATTGGATTCCAATGCAAGATTCCACAATCACTGCACTCTCCCTCTCCCAAGCACAGAAATTCTATGCACCACACAGCTGCTCCCAAGGGGTGGGGGAAGGGTGGTAGTGGCAACAATTAAAGAGTGTCTTCCCTATTCTCTTCAGTGTTACGAAGTTAAAACCAAGTACTGTGATTACTCACCTGATCTTGGGTTTTTATGAAGGTGTTTTTTGTTTGTTTATGTTTGTTTTTGAGACAGTTTCACTCTGGTTTTTGTTGTTGTTGTTGTTGTTTGCTTGTTTGTTTTTTGAGACAGAGTGTGAGGCTGGAGTGCAGTGGTGCGATCTTGGCTTGCTGCAACCTCTGCCTCTTGGGTTCGAGTGATTCTCCTGCCTCCCGAGTAGCCAAGATTATAGGTGCCCGCCATCACCCCCGGCTAATTAGTTTTTTGGTTTTGTTTTGTTTTTGTTTTTGTTTTGTACTTTTAGTAGAGACAGGGTTTTGCCATGTTGGCCAGGCTGGTCTGGAACTATTGACCTCAGGTGATGCTCCTGCCTTAGCCTTCCAAAGTGCTGGGATTACACGTGTGAGCCACCACGTCCGGACAAAAGGTGTTTTTTTAACGTGGATATTTGTTCCATTTAGTATTCCTGTGGGAAGGATGATCAGTGGAGGCTTATATGTGGTCATCTTGCTTCCTCAATCAGTTCTTAAAGAGATGGTATATTGCCTTCTTCAAATCTTCTTTCTTGTTGGCTGGAATGTAGACCTATTGTCTGTAGCTAGAGCAGCCATCTTTGCAAATGTTGTGGGACAATTAATATAATAGATGAGCAAAATGGAAGTACCTTGCTCTGTGATGATGGTTAACTGAATGTCCTTTCCTGGACTGACTGGACATATCATCGCTGAACTCTTTTACAATGAGAAAATAGTCTTCTACATTATTATTTTGTTGTTGCTATTGTTACTGACAGCTAAACCGAATACTAAAGAGTAACATGGTATAAACAATGTAACACTGGGCAATTTTTCATTCAACATGAAAATATTTATCTATAGGTAGCAAGTTGAGTACATTTGTATCTGCTGTGATTTTTGACACTAATTTATACGTTTTTTCCTAGCTGAGTAGTATGTATGACTATATCCAAATTTTGAATCCATTGCTTTGATGGACATTAAGGTTGCAAATACATTTTGGTTATTGTCAATGGAACTACTATAAACGGTTTTGTATGATTTCTTTTGGATCATATGCTTTCATTACTTTTAGGTAAATACCTAGGAGTGAAATTGTTAGTATATGCTTACTTTTATAAGAAACTGCCAAATTGATCTTCAAAATGGTTTAAAATTTTATATTTCTGCCAACAGTGTGTGACTATCTCAGCTGCCACATATGCTAACACTGGTGTTGTCAGTCATTTTAATGATTTTAGAGAATATAGTCATATTCCCTTATGGTTTTTGTCTTAGTTCTTTTGTACTGCTATAACCAAATACCTTAGACTGGATAACTTACAAAGAAGAGATATTTATTTATTGCAGTTCTGGAAGCAGAAAAATCTAAGATCAAGTCCTTGGAAAATTCAATGTCTGGTGGAGTCTCATCCTGTCAAGATGGTGCCTTGTTGCTGTGTCCTCTGATAGGAACACATGCTGTGTCCTCACATGACAGAAGGAAAGGAAGGGAAGGGGTGGCTAGGGCACTCTCTTCGACTTCTTTGATATGGTCATTAATCCCATTCAGGAAGGCTCTACCCTCATGACTTAATTATCTCCTAAAGGCCTCACCTTCATAATTCTATCACATTAGCCATTAAGTTTCAACATATGAATTCTGAAGGACACATTCAGATCACAGCAATGCTATTTGCAATTCTCTTACGATTATTGATTTTGAACACCTTATCTTATACTTGGTGATAAGGTGGGCACTGAGGGGTGAGGCAGGTGAAGGGGGTGTATGTACACATTTGTAAACTATTCACATATTTTGCCCATTTTCAGCTGAGTCATTTGTCTTTTTATTATTCATCTGTAAGCATTCTTTATATATTCTGGATGCAAGTTTTTCATCCAGATGTGTATATTGCAAATATTCTATCTCAGTCTGTCCATCTGAAATATATTAAAGATATCTTTTAATGACCAGAGTTTAATTTTGATTAAATCCCATATATTACTTATTTTATAGTTGGTCATTTTATGTTATATCTAAAGACTTTTGCCTAGAAGACTGAGAAAATACTATTCAACATTTTCTTCTATAAACTTTATTGTGTTAGCATTTACATTTGGGCCTATAAGCCTCAAACTAAGGTTTTCTATGATGGAGTTTTTTCAAGACAATTATCCAGTTGTTCTAGCACTGCTTGTTGAAAACGTCCATTAAAATTTTATCTACATAATTATTCTTTTCATTTGTAAAAGCATTATTTGGTTCTTAAACATGCCTGGTCATTTTTTTCCATTCCAGTTTTGCTTATATCTTGTATTACTTTAAAGTATTTAAAACATACTCATGTTATATACCACAGAATCTTATTTTCTGACATTCTTGGGTGTCTAGTTTTGGTCTTTCGAAATTTATCTAACTTTTACTCCTGTGAGCAAATGTGAAAAAAATCCTCTAGTCTTTTTGCCTTCTTGCCTTCCTAACCAGCTTCCTTGAGTATAAGAGCAGCTGCTGATGCAGGTTTGCTGAGCTTGAGGACACATCTGAGAGTCCAGACTTTCTCCTGTGATCTCTGCAGGAGAGAACAGCATGAGTTTGTTCGTTAGTCTGCTAAGCAACTTTCAGGAGACTGAGTGAGGAGGCTCGGGAAAGGACCTAGATTCTTCCAAAGGAAGCAGAACATGTTAGGAAAGAAAGAGATTGACTAGAAGATTAAATGGAAAACATATCTCAAAATATAGACAAAAGAGACAGGCATGATATGCAATGAAAGACTTAAAGTACAGAGCCAGGAAACAGCTTCAGAAGAGTAGGAATTGAAGAAAGAAAAAAAGATCAAATGGAAGAGAGGTGTTTATTTTTGAAAAAATAAACAGAGAATTTACTTTAACCTGAAGAAATACTTGATTCTGCATAATAATATTTTAATGAGGCCTCAGGTAGATTGTTATAAGCTTATAGGATAGAATATTCCTTCGTTCTAAGAAAAACAGATAAATCTGATGTGTCCAGTTGAAATTGCCAGGATCCCTGTCACTGCTACCCTTGCCCTCAAAAGGAAGAAATCCAATTAGCATCAGACTGTCACCAGCAGTGCCTCAAGCTATAAACTAGAGCTAGGTGAGAAAATCAGCTCTTCTTAAGTTTCTAAAGACAGGACCTCTATCTTCTCACATTAATTTATATCCCTGACAATAGCTGTTACTGGAAATTAAAATCATAATATGGCCTTCACCTGCCACACCTTTGTTTCATATTTTTCATATCATTAGTGGGAAATAAGAGTGCCATTTAACAGTCACCCTTAAGAACATGATTATCTTTAATACATTTTAAGAATACATTTAGTATTATAGAAAATTACAAAGATAGTACAGAGAGTTCTCTTATACCCAAAACCCGTGTCCCTCCATTAATATCTTATATTAGCATGGTCCACGTGTCACAATTAATGAGTCAATATTGATACATTATTAATTAAATCACTACTTTACTCAGATTTTTTTTTAATGAATGTCCTTTTTCTCTTCCATGATTTCATCCAACACAGCACATCGTGTTTAGTCATCATGCTTCTTTAGGCACCTCTTAGCTGTGACAATTTCTCAGACTTTAAGACTTGACAGTTTTAAGGAGTACTGGTCAGGTATTTTATAGAATATCCATTAATTGGGTATTTCTGTTAATTTTTATTAGACTAGGGTTTTAGATTTTTGGAAAGAACACCTCAAAGATTAAGTACCATTCTTACCACATCATATCAAGGATACAAACTACCAATATGGCTTATCTTTATGGATGTTAATTTACATCACCTGGCTGAGGTAGTGTTTGTAGATGCCTCCACAATAAAGTTACTTTTTCACCTTCCCATTCTATATTCTTTGGAACAAAGTCACTAAGCACAGCCTGTCCTTAAAGAATAGAAAGTTATGCTCAATCTCCTGAGAGCAGGAGAGCTATATAAACTATTTGGAATTCTGCCTGGGCTATGTGTTTATGCTCACAATTAATTTATTTATACAATCATTTATTTATATCACTAAAGATTTGTGAATATTTTATAATGTGGGCTATAATACAGTGATGTTTATTTGTTTTGTTGTTCAGAATTATTTGTGTTTGGCCATTGGAAGCCCTATTATTTGGCTTCAATTTCTCTTTGACATATCCACATCTCTGCCTATTTTTTTATTTTAGTACCCCAAACTTTTGAGAAGTTCAGGATGATCTGCACACATCTTGTGTATTTCCTGTGCCAGTCCTAGAATCAGTCATTGTTCTAAAGAGCCCTGATTCCTTTTACTGGAGAAGGGTACTAGAAACCAAGATCTGAGTTACGAGTATGCTAATTGCTCCTGGGATATAATTGCTTCTTTGACCTCAGCTGTGAGAAATTTATCTGTACATACCAACCCATGTATATATACATATCTGTAAATATTTTCATATGTAACTATTTGTGTCTATATAAAAATGAACATGATGTCATACTGATGTCTCCAACTCCAGCCTCTTCTCCTTGCTTGTCTATAATCCTCCATTCCAACAGTGAGAAACATGGCTCCCACTATCTACCAGTGACTATTGTTGAATTCTGGAAAATAAGTACTTACAGTGGTTTCTGAAATGTTATCCCATACTCCCATGGGAAGCAATTTTGCCAGCTAGGGAATGTGCTTATATACAATACTTTTGCCTTTATCCTTACAGACTGCACTCATTTCTTATGTCCACGCTTTGTTCACATATCTTCTTTGGTGAGTTTATTTCACACATTTGTAACATAGTTAGATTCCTTTGACACAATGTGCATTCCATTCTAAGTGCCACAACATCCTAGATGATTTTTAAAATTTCATACTTTAAACTTTATTCTTTGTGTCGTAAAATTCTGTGGGTTAGACAAATGAAGTGTCATGTATCCACTATTAATATGGCTTACAGAATAGTTTCACTGCTCTGAAATATTCTCTCTTCATCACTGGATCCCTGAGCAAACAACGATGTATTATCTTTAGAGTTTTAGCTTTTCCATAAGTTATATAAAGGCATACCTTATATTATTGTATTTCCTTTTATTGCTCTTTGAATATATTGCTTTATTTATTTATTTATTTTTTACAAATTAAAGGTTTGTGGCAACCCTGACCTGAATAAATCTATAGGCACAATTTTACCAAAAGCATGTTCTCACTTAATGTCTCTATGTCACATTTTGAGAATTCTCCAAATTTTTTGGACATTATTCTTCTTATTATTATTATTGAGACAGAGTCTCATTCTGTTGCCCAGGCTGGAGTGCAACAGCACGATCTCAGCTCACTGCAACCTCCATCTCCCTGGTTCAAGCAGTTCTCCGGTCTCAGTCTCTTGAGTAGCTGGGACTACAGGCACCGCCACCATACCCAGTTGATTTTTGTATTTTTAGTAGAGATAGAGTTTCACCTTATTGGTCAGTCTGGTCTCAAACTCCCCACCTCAGGTAATCTACCCACCTCAGCCTCCCAAAGTGCTAGGATTACAGGCATGAGCCACCATGCCTGGCCTCATTATTATTATATCTGTTATTGTGATCTGTGATCAGTGCTTTTAAATGTCGCTATTATGATAGGCTTTGGGCACTAAGAACTGCACCCATATCACATGGCCAAACTCAATTGATAAATGTTTTATGTGTTCCAATTGCTTCATCAATTTCCAATATCTCATCTCCTCCTCAATCTCCCTATTTGCTGAGACACAACAATATTTAAATTAGACCAATTAAGAACTGAAAATGCCCTCTAACTGTTCAAGTGAAAGAAGAGTCTCACATCTCTCACTTTAAACCAAAACTAGAAATTATTAGGCATAGTGAGGAAGATGTGTTGAATGCTGAGATACACTGAAAGCTAGGCCTTTTCTGCCAAAGAACAATTCAGTTTGCAAATGCAAAGGAAAACTTGAAAAGAATTAAAAATATTATTGCAGTGAATACATGCATGATAAAAAAGTGACACAGTCTTGTTGCTGATATGGAGAAAGTTTGAGTGGTCTGGATAAAAGATCAAACCAACCACAATATTCCCTTAAGCTAAAGTCTAATCTAGCACAAGCCCTAACTCTCTTTGATTCCTTGAAGGCCGAGAGAGATAAAGGGACTGCAGAAGGAAAGTTTAAAACTAGCAGAGGTTGGTTCATGAGGTTTAAGCAAAGAAGCCATCTCCATAAAAGTGCAAAATAAAACAGCCAATGATGATCTAAAAGCTGCAGCAATTTATCTAGAAGATCTATCTAACGTAACTGATGAGGGTAGCTGCACTAAACAATTGATTTTCAATGTAGACAAAACATCCTTATATTGGAAGATGGTGTCATCTAGGACTTTACATAGCTAGAGAGAAGTCAATGCCTGGTATCAAAATTATTCAAAAGGCTCTTTTGTTAGGGGTTACTGCAGCTGGTGACTTTAAGTTGAAGCCAATGCACATTTACCATTCCAAACATTCTAGGGCCCCTTAAAACTTATGCTAAATCTATTCTGACTATGCTCTATGAATGGAACAGTAACACCTGCAGGACAGCACATCTGTTTACATAATCCCTTACTGAATATTTTAAGCCCACTGTTGAGATCTACTGCTCAGAAAAAAAAAATTCCTCTCAAAATATTACCGCTTATTGACAAAGCACCTAGTTGCCCAAGAGTTCTGATGGAAATATACAAGGAGAAGAGTGAGTTCACATGCCTTCTAATACAACACCCATTGATACATCTGTACGCTATGAATGAATACATAATTTCTACATTCAAGTCTTATTATTTAAGAAATATATTTTGCAAGGCTATAGCTACCATAGAGATTCCTCTAGATGGATCTGAGTAAAGTTAACTGAAAACCTCCTGGAAAGAATTTAACATTTTAGATGCTATTAAGAATAATTGTGTTTCACTGGAGGAGGAGGTCAAAATATCAACATAAACAGGAGTTTGAAAGAAGTTGATGCCAGCCCTCATGGATGACTTTGAGAGATTTAAGAATTCAGTGGAGGAAGTACCTGCAGGTGTGGTAGAAACAGCAAGAGAACTAAATTTGAAACGGAGCCTGAAGACGTGACTGAATTGTTGCAATCTCATGATCACGCTTGAATGAATGAGGAGTTGCTTCTAATGAATCAGCAAAGAAAGCGGTTTTTTGAGATAGCATCTACTGCTGGTGAAGATGCTGTGGAAATTCCTGAAACCACAACAAAGGAATTAAAATAGTACATAAATTGTGTTGAAAAAGTAGCAGCAGGGTTTGAGAAAGTTGACTCCAACATTGAAAGAAGTTCTCCTGTGGGTAAAATGCTATCAAACAATATTCCCTGCTACAGAGGAATCGTTCATGAAAGAAAGTCAATTAATGAAGTAAACTTCATTGTTGCTTTATTTTAAGAAATGGCCATAACCACTCGAACCTTCAGTAACCACCATCCATGTCAGTAAGCAGCCATCAACATGGAGGTAAGACCTTCCACCAGAAACATTATTACAACTTTCTGAAGGGTCAGGTGATTGTTAGCGTTTTTGGCAATGATGTAGACAACAGCATAGCATACACATAAATTTTATACGTACTGTGAAGCCATGCATTTGTGTGACTTGCTTTACTGCAATATTCATTTTATTGTGGTGATCTGAAACTGAACCCACAATATCTTTGAGGTATGCCTGTAAATGTATAAAGTATTCTATAAATGTCAATGAGATCAAAGTGTATGATACTGTTATTCAGGTCACATATAGCCTGACTGTTTTCCTGCCTGCTTGATTTAATCCATCACTGACAGAGGGATGTTGAAGACTTCAACTGTAAGAGGGGATTTATCTATTTCTCCTTTCACAGTTCCATCAGATTTTGCTTCAAATATTTTGATGCTCTGTTGGTTAGGTTCCTACATATTTAAGAGTGTTGGGTGTTCTTACAGAAATTGACCTCTTTGTCATTATGTTAACACTCTCTTTCTATGGGGTAAGGTGTAAAATTAAGGTCCAACATTATGTGCTGTCTTAACATCTGGTAAAATCAGAAGGGATGCAAAAAGGCCTAACCACAAGTTCACTTCCCTATTATGCTTCTGCAGATAAGGTCCTTATAGCCAAACAACCCTTATCTTGGGGAATAAGAACAGTTCCTGCTTATCCCTGAGTAGCGAATATTAGTTTCCTGCCAGCTAACAGAATTACTCAAACAAGCTGAACACAACCTCCTATGGGAACTCCATCCTCCTAGGGGACATCCATTCTTTTGATACTACAGAGCATTCATCCAACAGCCTCTGGTTGTTCACTCTGCTCCTGTGCGTAAACCTCATGTTGTCTGGTATGGTGTGCATGTTCTCCTCCCCCGGGCTGTGAATACATTTGACTAATAAACTGCTGTAATGTTTATCTGTCCAGCATTGGGTGCTATTCCCATAACTCCAGGTTGGTAATCCCTCTCTCACCAACAGGATGATAGAAGCTGACTAAAACATGTTCTTGTTCTGAAGTCAGCTCTAAAATTAATAATCTACTCCAGCTTTCTTTGACTAGTGTTAGCATATTATACCTTTCTCCATCCCTCTTTTTTAATGTATCTGGGCTTTATATGTAAAGTAAAATTTTATAGACAATATATAATTGTGTCTTAAATTTTTAATCCACTACGACAAACTCTTTTAATATGTTTAGACCATTCACATTTAATGTTTGTATTGTATAACTGAATGAATATCTACCATGTTTATAACTGCTTTATTTTATTGCATTTGATCTGTTTTTCTTCCTTGCTTTTCTGCCTTCTCAGATTTTAACTCAGCTTTTTTTTTTTTTTTTTCCCTGGGACAGGGTCTCACTCTGTTACTCAGGCTGGAGTACAGTGGCAAAATCTCAGTTCACTGCAACCTCCAACTCCCAGGTAAAAACAATATTCCTGTCTCAGCCTCCTGAACTGGAATTACAGGCCTGTGTCACCACACCTGGCTAGCTTTTGTATGTTTTGTAGAAACAGGGTATCGCCATGTTGGCCAGGCTGGTCTCAAACTCCTGACCTCAAGTCATTCACCGCCTTAGCCTCCCAAAGTGCTAGGATTACAGGTGTGAGCCACCACACCTAGCCTAATTGAGCATTTTCTATGATTTTATTTCATCTCATCTCACAGAGTATTAGTAATAATTCATCAAAATTATTTTATTGATTTCCTTAGTTTATGATATACATTTTTTACTAATATAAGTCATTTTCAAATAATACTAAATCATTACAACAGAGAAAACCCAATTTCTTAGAGTAATTTACTGTAAGCATGTATGAAATATTTATAAAAATTAATCATATATTAGGCCACAAATTTAATACTATCAATTCTCAAACCCAAATGTTCTGTAATTTTAAATTACTAATGAAAGTTGAAACAAAAATGATTCAGGAATTTGAAACACTCTTAAAACTATTGGGTGAAATGTATAATCAAAACCTAACATATTTAGAAGATGAAATCTACCACACAACTAATCAACAACTAATCAGCATATTACATGTATAGCCAAGCAGTGCTGAGACTTAAAGTAATTTTAAGCACTTGGCATGATTTCATTATTCAATGAAATATTTAATTCAAATGTATTTTTTCAAAATCTAAGAAAAGGAATTTATTTATATAATCAATATATATTGACATCTACTAGGTGAAGACATATTGTAGACACTGGGGATAAGGTGCTGCAAAAATAGCCCACACATACTAAAATTAAAAGTGGAAATTATTCATGAATAAATAAAAAGCATTGATGAAAGTCTTGACATAAATGCATATCAAAGAATTGATAAATAAATGCAAAAGCTAATTGCAAAATACATAACTATTAAATTTTTGCAAAATATGATAGTTAAAAAATTAAACAAATTATATGCAAATATAATTGGAAAAATAAGATATAGCCATAAGTTCTCCAATTAAATAAGATGAACTAATAATACTCTATATACTGGAAATTTTAACGAAACTTATTCTCACAAAACAATAACCAAATTAATAATAAACAGCCAAAATTTATTCATGAAAAAGCCAACAAGTAAGCAATAAATCACACATTAACCAGATAGTTCTTTAACTATTAAATACAGGGATATATGTGCAGGTTTGTTACATAGGTAAACTTGTGTCTTATGGGTTTGTTATACAGATTAGTTTATCTCTCAGGTATTAAGCCTAGTATCCATTAATTATTTTTCCTGGTCCTCTCCCTCTTTCACCCTCCACCTTCCAATAGGCCGCAGTGTGTGTTGTTCCCCAATTATGTATCCGTGTGTTCTTACCATTTAGCCCCCACTTATAAGTGAGAACATGTGGTATTTAGTTTTCTGTTCCTATGTTAGTTTGCTAAGGATAATAGCTTACAGCTCCATCCATGTCCCTGCAAAGGACATGATCTCATTCTTTTTCATAGATGTCTTGTATTCCATGGTATATATGTATCACATTTTATTTATCCAGCCTAAATCATGGGCATTTAGGTTGATTCCATGTCTTTGCTATTGTGAATAGTGTTACAATGAACGTACATGTGCATGTGTCTTTGTAATAGAATGATTTATACTCCTTTGGGTATATACTCAGTAACAGGATTGCTGGGTCAAATGGTATTTCAGTCTTTAGACCTTGAGGAATCACCACACTTTCACAATAGTTGAACTAATTTACACTCCCACAACAGTGTGTAAGCATTCCTTTTTCTCCACAACCTTGCCAGAATCTGTTATGCTTTGACTTTTTAGTAATAGTCATTCTGAATGGTGTGAGATGGTATCTCATCGTGGTTTTCATTTTTATTTCTCTAATGATCTGTGATGAGATTTTTTTCATGATTGTTGGTCACATTATTTCTTACTTTGAAAAGTGTCTTTTCATGTCCTTTGCCCATTTTTTATGTTTTTTTCTTGTAAATTTGTTTAAGTTCCCTATAGATGCTGAATATTTGACTTTTGTCAGATGCATAGTTTGCAAAAATTTTCTCACATTCTGTAGGTTATATGTTTATTCTGTTGATAGTTCTTTTGCTGTGCAGAAGCTCTTCATTTTAATCAGATCCCATTTGTCAATGTTTGCTTTTGTTGCAAACGCTTCTGGCTTCTTCATCATGAAATCTTTGCCCATGCCATGTCCTGAATGGCATTGCCTAGGTCGTCTTCCAAGGTTTTTTTAGTTTGGGTTTTACATTTAAGTCTTTAATCCATTGTGTTACTGTATTCTCACACTGTATATTAGTCTGTTTTCATGCTGCTTATAACAACATACCTGATACCAGGTAATTTTTAAATAAAAGAGGTTTAATGGACTCACAGCTCCATATGGCTGAGGAGGCCTCACAATCATGGTAGAAGGCAAAAGGCACACCTTACATGGTAGCAGACAAGACAGAGTTTGTGCAGATAAACTCCCCTTTATAAAACCATCAGATCTCATGAGACTTATTCACTATCACAAGAACAGCACAGGAAAGTTCTGCCCCGGTGATTCAATTACCTCCCACTGGGTCCCTACCAGGACACATGGGAATTGTGGGAGCTACAATTTAAGATGAGATTTTGGTGGAGACACAGTCAAACCATACCATACTGCTCTAAATAACTACCTGACACTGGATAATTTATGAAGAAAAAAGGTTTAATTTACTCAAAGTTCTGCAAGCTTTACAGGAAGCATGACGGGGAGGCCTCAGAAAACGTATAATCATGGCAGAAGGCGAACGAGGAGCAAGCATATCTTACTATGGTGAAGCAAGAAAGAGAGAAAAGGGGGAGAGTCTATACACTTTTAAATGATTAGATCTTGTGAGAACTCACGATCTCACTCAACATCACAAGAACAGCAAAGGGAAAATCCACCTCCATGATTCAATCACCTCCCACCAGGCCCCTCCTCCAATTTGCCATAAGATCTGGGTGGGGACACAAATTCAAACCATATCATTCTGCCCGTGTCCTCTCCAAAATCTCATGTCCTTTTCCATTTCAAAACCAGTCATGCCTCACAACAGTCACCAAGGTCTTAACTCATTCCAGCATTAACTCAAAAAATTCAAAGTCTCATCTGAGACAAAACAAGCCCTTCTACCTATGAGCTGGTAAAATCAAAAATAGGGTAGTTATTTCCAAGATACAATGGGGGTGTGAAAGGAAAATATCTTGAGCACCCCAAATCACTAGGCTAAAAGTAACATTCAAACTTGGAATTCCTCAGGGCAAACCGGCCTCTCATTCTATTTAAAGTCATCCTCTGCTCACTATGATAGATGCATATTCTAATTGCCTTCATTGGAAAGGCTTATCAGAAACTCAAAAGAATGCAATCATTTGTCTCTCACCTATCTGTGACCTGTGACCTGGAAGCCCCCTCCCTGCTTCGAGTTGTCCTTGTCTTCCTGGACAGAGCAAATGTACTTCTTACATATATATGAGATTGATGTCTCATATCTTCCTAAAATATCTACAACCAAGCTGTGCCCCAACCACCCTGGGCACATGTTGTCAGGACTTCCTGAGGCTGTGTCATGGACAAGTATCCTCAATCTTGGCAAAATAAACTCTAAATTAACTGAGACCTGTCTCAGATTTTCAGTTCACAAGGGTTCAGGCATTGCACGTTCACATTCTAAATGGGAGAAGTTGGCCAAAACAAAGGGGTTACAGGCCCCTTGCAAATCTGAAGCCCAGCCCAATAAGTCTTAAAGCTCCAAAATCTAATTTGACTTCATGTCTCACATCCAATCAACAGTGACACAAGGTACGCACTCCCAAGGCCTTGGGCAGCTCTAACCCTGTGGCTTTGCAGGGTACAGCACCATTGGCTGCTTTCAGGAGCTGGTATTGAGTGTCTGCTGCTTTTCCAGACACACAGTGTAAGCAGTCAATGGATATAGCATTCTGGAGTCTGGGGGATGGTGGCCCTCTTCTCACAGCTCCACTAGGCTGTGCCCCAGTGGAGACTCTTTGTGGGGGCTCCAACTAACCCTACATTTCCCCTCTGCACTGCCCTAGTAGAGGTTCTCCATGGAAGTTCCATCCCTGCAGCAGTCTTCTGCCTAGACATCCAGCCATTTCCATATATCCTCTAAAATCTAGGCAGAGGCTCCCAAACCTCAACTCCTGCCTTCTGTGGACCCACAGGCCCAACACCACTTGGAAGCTGCCAAGGGTTAGGGCTTGCACCCTCTGAAGCAATGGCCTGATCTGTACCTTGGCCCCTTTTAGACCTGTCTGGAGCTGGAGCTGCTGGGGTGCAGGGTGCCATGTACCAAGGCTGCACAGAGCAGTGAGGCTCTGGGTCCAGTCCAGGAAACCATTTTTCCCTCCTAGGCCTCCAGGCCTGTGATGGGAGGGGCTGCTATGAAGATCTCTGCAGTGTCCTGCAGATTTTCTCCCTATTGTCTTTGCTATTAATATTTGGGTCCTCTTTACTTATGTAAATTTCAGCAGTTGTCCTGAATTTCTCCTCAGGAAATGGGTTTTCTTTTCTACCTCGTGGCCAGGCTGCAAATTCTCCTAACACTTATGCTCTGCTTCCCTTTTAAATATAAGTTCTAATTTCAGACCATCTCTTCATGCATATGAGTGTACACTTTTACAAACATCCAGGTCAAATCTTGAGTGCTTGTTAGCTTAGAAATTTCTTCTGCCAGATACCTTAAACCATCTCTCTCAAGTTCAAAGTTCCACAGATCTCTAGGGCCATCAGAGATCTGGTGGGAACTGGAGTAAAGGTCACTTGTGCTATGCTTTAGCAAATGCCACCAGTCTCTTTGCAAAGGCATAGCACAAGTGACCTTTACTGCAGTTCCCAATAAGTTTCTCTTCTTCATCTGAGACCACCTCAACTTGGACTTCACTGTCAAAATCACCTTGAACATTTTGGTCAAAACCATTCAACAAGTCTCCAGAAGTTTCAAACTTTCCCACGTCTTCCTCTCTTTTTCTCAGCCTTTCAAAATGTTCCAACTTCTGCCCATAACTCAGTTCCAAAGTCACTTCCACATTTTCTGGTATCTTTATAGCAGTGCCCCATTCTCAGGACCAATTTTCTATATTAGTTTGTTCTTACACTGCTATAAACAACTACCTTGAGACTGGGTAATTTATAAAGAAAAGAGGTTTTATTGACCCACAGTTTTGCAGGCTTAACAGGAAGTATGACTGGGAGACTTCAGGAATCTTACAAACATAGCAGAAGGCGAGGGGCAAGCAAGCATGTCTTACCATGGCAGAGGAGAGGAAGAGCAGAGTGGGAGATGTCACACACTTTTAAACCATCAGATCTCATGAAAACTCACTATCATGAGAACAGCAAGGGGGAAATCTGTCCCCATAATCACCTCCCACTAGGCCCCTCTTCCAATTTGACATGAGATTTGGGTGGGAATAAAAATCCAAACCATATTATCCATGTCGAGTTAATTTTTGTATATGGTATAAGGAAGGAGTCCAGTTTTAATTTTCTGCATATAGCTAGTCAGTTATCCCAGCAACATTTATTGAATAGGGGATCCTTTCCCCACTTCTTCTTTTTATCAGGTTTGTCAAAGATCAGATAGTTGTAGGTGTGTGGTCTTATTTCTGGGTTCTATATTGTGTTCCATTGGTCTATCTGTTTTTGTACCAGTACCACACTGTTTTGGGTTCTGTAGCCCTGTAGTATAGTTTGAAGTCACGTAGGATGATGGCTCTGGCCTTGTCCTTTTTGTTTAGGATTAACTTGGCTATTTGGATTCTTTTCGTCAATTAGATATTTCTATTTAAAAACAAGTTTTGAAAACTCTAGTTTTTTTTTTGTTTGCTTGTTTTTGTTTTTTTTTTTTTAAGACAGTCTTACTCTGTCACCCTGTGTGGAGTACAGTGATGTGATCATGGCTTACTGAAGCCTTTGATCTCCTGAGCTCATGTGATTCTCCTGCCTCAGCCTCCTGAGTAACTTGGACTACAGATGTGTACCACCATGCCTAGCTAATTTTTAAATTATTTTTTGTAGAGACAGGGTCTTGCTATGTTGTTCAGGCTGATCTTGAACTTCTGGCCTCAAGCCATCCTTCTGCACTGGCCTCCCAAAGTGCTGGGATTATAGGCAAGAGCCACTGCACTCTCCTAAAGTAGTAGTATTTTCATTATTTGTCACAGAAAGAAAAAAAGGAGAGAGATGAGAAGCAGAGATGTCATTAGAATAAACCTGACATCCCAAGCATTTCTACCTATTCCACTGCATAGGATTTAAGAAGAAAACTTTAATAACATAAATAAGAACTGTGTACTTTAAACCAAAACTAACATTATACTCAGTAATAAAACAACATTAACATTAGGAAATTGCTATTATCATATTTTAAGTGGCTCTGAAATCCTTTGGCAGTTCAGTAAAACAAGAAGAAGAAATAACATGTATGGATCTCAAAAAGAATAAACTATTTTCGTTATTTATATAAAACATGTATATGTATTTATAAGATTAATTATATCTAGAAATCCCAAAGAAATCAAGTGAAGAAATATTTTAGCATTAATAAGGCACTCCTGTATATATGATGCAAATGAGCTATTAATAATTTCCCTTTATACTCATAACAAAGTACAAAATATTGTGGAAAAACATTCCAGTCAACATATCAATATAACCTATAAAATAATCTTTAAAAAATGTGTGGCACCTATCAATTCTTAAATGAGATAGCATATCACAATCCTACATATGCAGATTATTTTGATCATTCAATTTTTCCTATATTAATTCATAGAATAATCTTCTGTCCAAAATGTATTTGAAATTTAACAAGGTGATTCTAAATTTCACTTGGAGGAAATCAAGACTGATTTTAAAACAAAATGTGAAAAGATGATTAAAATGAGATGGTCATTGACATTTTAGATATAGAAAATACACTATGAATAAATGATATTGTCTTTGTTCTGGGGTTGAACTATAACTTCTTCCTCCCTCTCTACAAAATAATACAACATTTCCACATATTTAGCAGAATAAACATTAAACAAAAGAGAAAACAAATACCTAAGCAAGAAAGAAAATTTATTATATGGTGATGCAATAAAGGTTATTATTTAAGGAAAAGAATTTCTTGCTTCATGTCATGCTCCAAATTATATCCCAGATTGTCATTAAATTCAAACTTCACAAAAAATTAAAATACATTGTAGTTGAATATCTAATATAACAGCGAAAATAGACTTTCTAAGCATAAAGGTATGTAAGAAAGCACAAGGAAAAATTCAATAGATGTGACTACGTAATATTTTTAATCTATTTTACCTCTTCAAGTAACTTTGAAACATCATTTGCCCAAATATGGTAGACAAAGTTTATTGTTCTTATTATGTGAAGAGCTCATACAAATCATCCTCAACCACAAAATCCCCAATAGAATAAGGGACAATAAGCATGAAAAGAAAATGTATAGGAGTAACTTATATGTTGGATAAATATTAAATATTTTAGTCTCAATAGTAAGAGGAGTAAATTGATATAATACAATATTTTATCAAAATTAACAAAGTTTTACTTAAGTACTATTACTTAATATTGGAAAGGCTAATGTAGCATTTGTCCTCTCATACACTGATAGAAGGCTTTTATTGTCAGATATTTTGGGGGAAATAACTGGATAGCATCCATTTACATATTTATGTGCTGAAAACTAGTACTTGCATTTCTAATCCACTAAGTAAATTATACATTCAGACACGATTGTATGCCAAGCTATTTACAGCTCTTTTACCATATTTTGCTGCATAACAAATTACCACTCATTTAGCAGCTTTGTAACAACTGTTTAATAGCTCACAGTTCTGTAGGTCAGAGTCTTGGCATGATGTGCCTGGATCCTCTGCCCAAGGCTGAAATTAAGGTGTTCTCAAGGCTGTACTCTTTTCTGGAAGCCCTAGAGACAAATCCACTTCCAAGCTCAGTCATTTGCTGGTAAAATGCAGTTCCTTGCAGTTAGAGAGCAGTCACTTTACCTTGCTGGCTGCCCCCAGAAACAGGCAGCTTCTAGAGGCCCTGTCCATCTTTGAAGCTTGCTTGAGTGCACAGAAACCTTCATGGGCTTTTAATCTCTGTGATTTCCCCTTCTGCCACCAGCCAAAGTAAACTCTACTCCTACAGAGGCTCATGTGATTAGAAGAGGCCCACCTGGATAATCTGCTTATTTTAAGGTCAGTTGTGCCATATATACAACAAATTCCTGCAAATGATAGCACATCATCTTCACAGGTTCCAACAATTTTGGGCAAGGAGACTTGGGGGGCCACTTAGAGCTCTGCTTGACATAGCGTCTTATTTTTATTAGTAAAATTTAGAAGACAAGTTGGCTCATAACACTGGAATACTTCCATGATGTATCTATATTTTAGGATATGAGAAAGCCATAAAAGCTGATGCCTTCAAACAATAATTATTACCTGGAGAATGTACTCAAATATAACGTTAAATTGAAAAGAAGAAAAAAAAACTTTCTAAAATATGTAAAATTAAGATGCTACAATCAAATATATATATATATGTATGTATATATATGTGTATATAGAGAGAGAGACTTGTTGGCTATTTTTAGAATCTTTTTTTTTTTTTTTTTTTTTTTTGAGACGGAGTCTCACTCTGTCGCCGGGGCTGGAGTGCAGTGGCCGGATCTCAGCTCACTGCAAGCTCCGCCTCCCGAGTTCACGCCATTCTCCTGCCTCAGCCTCCCGAGTAGCTGGGACTACAGGCTCCCGCCACCTCGCCCGGCTAGTTTTTTGTATTTTTTAGTAGAGACGGGGTTTCACAGTGTTAGCCAGGATGGTCTCGATCTCCTGACCTCGTGATCCGCCCGTCTCGGCCTCCCAAAGTGCTGGGATTACAGGCTTGAGCCACCGCGCCCGGCCTATTTTTAGAATCTAATAAAAGTTATACATCTTTTCCCCAAGAAAACATAAGCATACACAGCAGATTGAATATAAAGTAGATTGTCCACAAGGTCCCTAGAGAGTCCAGGTTAAGAACACATAACTAATTGTATGTGTCTCTAAAGGTAATATTAAAGGCAATACAGTCTCCTGTGTTCACTTGAATAATCATCTATTGTAGACAGCACCCCATTGTGTGTTCCTGCAGGCAGTCTTCTATCGTATTCTTATCACTCAGTATTTCTGGAAATCACTAGGGAAGGCTTCCAAGTCTACTTTCATTGCCCTTTGCTACGTCTTGCTCTAGACTTCTGCTCTTAGCTTCTTGGCACCTGGTAACCATTTTTTGGGTGTGCAATTAAAGCTGCCTTCAAATTTAATGAGCCACAGATGCAAACACAGCCTCCTTCTTGCATTCTTTGAAAGCTCAGTTAACATAGGCCATAGAATCTAAGTTGTATAAAAGACTAGATAACATAAATATGCTACAAAGCAAAAAACAAAAGCCTGAGGTTGTCAGATGCCCCTCCTCCTCAAGCCATTGGCCGTGGACCTATTCAGGGCATCCCAGACATAACATCTCACAGGTCATCTTGCTCTTGAACTTGACATGCAAACATGTCCAAGGGGTCCTCTTATTTCTCAGAAAGGAGTCTCTTTAGTCCTGTCTTCTTTCTTCTAGTGCTATAGGAGTTAAGAAGAAATCACTTAGGCAGATAGTAGGGGTATGGGAGTCCTTGGTAAGGCTTTTCTCTTTTATGAAAAGCAGCCCCAAATCATTTTCTAACAAAGGGTAGCCTGTAAAGTCAAGCTGCAGACATAAACAAGCAAGCTGGGAGCTTGGACAGTGAATGCCGCCAGCAGAAACTAGGGACTAGGCATGTTCACGATGGCAGCTCCCTCTTCCCTTCTCTGCTCTTCACATGTATAGTAAGGAGCAGATAAGATGGCCCTAGCCAAGGGGAGAATTTGTTTGCATAGTAAGATTAGGGTGGGGGGGGACCAGCCTTCCCCGAATGCTACGTAAACAACACACCTGATGGAACCAATCTGTGAGCCCTACGTAAATCAGACACCACCTTCTCAAGCCAGACTATAAAATCTGGCACATCCACTGCTGGCTGGTTTTTCTGCTTGGAAATCCCCTCTCTCAATAGAGAGCTTTTTTTCTTTCTCTTTTCTTCTGCCTATTAAACCTCCACTCCTAAGCTCCTCGTGTGTGTCTGTATCCTAAATTTTCCTAGCACCAGACGAACGAACCCTAGGTACATGCCCCAGACATCGCCACTTCACTAGGACCTAGTATACTACTTGGCCCTCCCTAGAAGCATTCTTCTTTTCTTCCGATTCAAGATTAATTTCCTTTTCTCTTGTCCTATATCCTGAGCAACATGGCACACTATTTAACTTTTTTCAAAGAATATTGCCAGGATGAGACAGGGAGTCAACAGTGAACTTTCCAAACTCTTGGCTATTCAGTTGGTTAGATGTGCCATTCAGGGGACACGTCCAGTGACTGTAGCTCTATACCCAAGCTGGTCGTGTTCCTATTGGTAGTCTCTAATCCTGTCAAGGTAAGGGGAATATAGGTTGTCCTATCGTTCGTGATAGGCCAGGCTTACAACATGCTTTGCGCACATCCTTCCTAAAAGCAAGCAGTATTTCTTAGACAGTCACTATTAATCACATTTAGAAAAAATTTCTACAAATAATCTGCTAAAATATATTAATCCAGCCTGGCGCGGTGGCTCACGCCTGTAATCCCAGCACTTTGGGAGGCCGAGGCAGGCAGATCACAAGGTCAGGAGATCGAGACCACGGTGAAACCCCGTCTCTACTAAAATACAAAAAATTAGCCGGGCGTGGTGGCGGGCGCCTGTAGTCCCAGCTACTAGGGAGGCTGAGGCAGGAGAATGGCGTGAACCCAGGAGGCGGAGCTTGCAGTGAGCCGAGATCGCGCCACTTGTACTCCAGCCTGGTGGACAGAGTGAGACTCCGTCTCAAAAAAACAAACAAACAAACAAACAAACAATATATATATATATATATATATATAAATCCAACATGTAAGACTAAGCAAGTAACAACACAGTCTCAGGCTTTTCATTTGGACTATTTAACCTGCTTACAACATTTGCTGGAAAAACGGGGGCCTACTTAAGGAAAACCTGAATTATACAGTCCTGACTAAAAGTACCCCAGAAATGTTTCTTTCAGAGCAGACAGGGCCTAACCTAAACTTTAGTTTCCACTATACAGAACACAACGTGTATGAGAAATCAATACTTCATCATTAGCAACAGTAAAAACATACTGACAACTTCAAAGTAGTAGTTTATCTTTTTTCCACAAACATACTCATTTAAAGGAATATACTAAAATAAAATACACAGGAAAATACAGATATCATTTTCTGGCTTCTATTTGCACGTATTTTTAATATTACTTATAAAGAATATAGTGCCATATTGAGTCTGGCTTAATTATTATGTAAATATGATATTTCCATTGATAATCATACTTTCTAGGATAAATTACACTTCCACTAAATTTAAACTGAAAAAACACTAATTCTTCCGATGTAAACAAGTGCTGTTTCAGAATAAAAGAGCAGTCAGAAATCTGAGATTGTTTACTTCAAAATGAAAATACCTAAAGATTAGTCAGCTACTTGTGATAAGAAACAAGAGCGGCCAAAACAATTTATGCAAACCTAGTACTAATAATTTATCAGCTACATTTTGACATTGTTAATACAATTGCTCTCTGCATCAACTAATGTGACAAGAGGAAGATGTGAATGTTTTCTTAATTCAGAAACATATTTTGAAGAAGAACTTATTTAAATACAAGTTTTAAATGAACTATTAAAATAACAGGAATATGAATAGGTTCACCTAGCTAGCAACAGAAAATGTAATCTGGAATGAGCAACTTAGTGTTTATATGCTTACTCTTGATGATGAGCATTCCATATTCTAAGTTGTATTTAACACATAAGGCAGTTTCTCAGGATGCTAAGGAGAAGAATGACTTCATTTTAAACCAACTAACTACCTCACAAGAGAAACCACTGTAGAGTCAATGTAAAATAGTGCCATTCTTTAAATCATGAAGTCGTGATTTTTGAGTCAAGGATACAAGAGAGAGCACTCAACAAGGCTATATCTCTCAGGAAGTCCTATATTTTAGAAAAAATATGAGAATAGAGTTTTAGATTCTTTTGTAGTTTCTCATCTTAATTTTTATGTATATCCCCAAGGGGCCAATTACTAAATAAAATCTGGTGTTCAGGAGTTTGCCCTGAAGTAGTTAAGGAGCTGAGCAGGGAGAATATTAACAGCTCCATCCTCAGGGTACAAATAGTAGCATGTAAATCTGAGGATAGATTGGTTTTATGAGGTGAAGCAGGGGAACAATCCATTGAAAGAGCACTTTACACCAACTTTCAAGAATACAGTTGAAGAATAAGCCCTTGAATTTATGTGACTCCAGCTCTCTAGTTTCAATGAACCTGTTTCCATTTCTATAAGTTTAATCACACTGTAACATTTTACCGTTAACAGATTTGTTCAAGCAAAAATAACATGACTTGGTTAACTACAAACATAGCATTCACTGGTAACCATTCTTCTGGTTTGAACTTATTATTTCAATGAACACCTAGTAACCCTAGTAATAAATCATTAAAAAAGAAACACTTGGCTTTAGTGTATAAACAATATTTTTAAAATAGTACTTAATTTTTGAATGGATAATGTGCTCATATGATTCAAGAATCAAAACACAGAATGAATACTTGGTATACAATCTTTCTCCACTTTATCCCCAACCACCTATTTCCCCTTTCTGGAAGCAAACAATGTTATCACTGGGATCCTTTCACAAACAATTTAGCAAGTGCCTATCTGTATATATTTTTATATACTCCTTCTTTCTACCTTTTTCAGACAAATGGTAGAAGACTGTAAATGTTTCACATTTTGTACATGTGTGTTTAACAATATATTGAAACACATTTCATATCTACACACAAAGGGCTTCCCCATTCTTAAGAGATGCTTAATATTCTATTGGATGCATAGACAATAGTTTAACCTGTACTCTATTGTCAGACCAGTGGTTTGCAATATTTTGCTATGTCAAATACTACTGTAATATATAACCTTGCATTTTCATCATCTTGCATGTTTATAAACAAATTTGTAGAACAAATTATGGTCTTCTGGAGCATTTTTAAGCTTTCATCAAAGATTGTATATGATTCTTGGTTCTTGGTATTAAGGTTGTACTCCTAGGCATTTTAGCTTTCTACTGCTACTGTTTTGTTATATCTTCTAAGGCTTGTATTTTTGAGTTCTATTCATTTCTGTATTTCAATTGTGTATCCATTTATCTTTCTGAATTTTCTTATTGTTTGTCATATAGTTTTAGGTTGATTCTTTTGGGTTTTATAGATATGTATCATGTTATCTGTAAAACAATAGTAATTTTATCTCCCTCTTTCCAATATTTGTACTTCTTTATTTCAACAGTTTTTCGGGTACAAGTGGTTTCTGATTATATGGATAAGTTCTTTAGTGATGATTTCTGTGATTTTCGTGTACCCATCACCTAAGAAGTGTACACTGTATCAAATATGTACTCTTTTATCCCTCATCTACCTCCTTGGAGGGTGAGTCCTTCCCTGCAAGTCCCCAAAGTCTATTATATCATTCTTATGCCTTTTCATCCTCACAGATTAGCTCCCACTTATGAGAACATATGATATTTGGTTTTCCATTCCTGAGTTAATTCACTTAGAATAATGGCTAACAAAACACATTATTTTATTACTTTTTATGGCTAAGTAGTATTCCATGTGTATATATACCACATTTTCTTTATCCACTTGTTGGTTGATGGGCACTTAGGTTGGTTCCATGTGTTTGCAATTATGAATTGTACTGTTATAAACATGTGTGTGCAGGTATCTTTTTCATATAATGACTTTTTTTTTCCTTCAGGTAGACACCCAGTAGTGGGATTGCTGAATTAAATGGTAGTTCTACTTTAAGTTCTTTAGGAAATCTCCATAGTAAAAACCACTATTTTCATAGTGGTTTTACTAGTTTACAGTCCTACCAGCAGTGTAAAAGTGTTCCCTTTTCACCACATCCACACCAACATCTATTATCTCTTGGCTTTTTAATTATGGCCATTATTTCAGGAGTAAGATGGCATCGCATTGTGTTTTTCATTTGCATTTCTCTGATAATTGGTGATGTTGAGCATTTTTTCATGTTTGTTGGTTGTTTGTATATCCTTTTTTGAGAATTACCTATCCATGTCCCTTACTTGCTTTTTGATGGGATTATTTCTTTTTCTTGCTGATTTTAGTTACTTGTATCTTCTGGATATTAGTCCTTTGTAAGATACATAGTTTGTGAATATTTTCTCCCACTCTGTTGGTTATTTATTTTGCTGCACAGAAGCCTTTTAGTTTAATTAAGTCCCACCTATTTTATCTTTGTTCTTGTTGCATTTACTTTTGGGGTCTTGGTCATGAATTCTTTGCCTAGAACAAATATCTAGAAGTTTTCCAATGTTGTCTTCTAGAATTTTTATTATTTCAAGACTTAAGTCTTTGCTCCATCATGAGTTTATTTTTATATAAGGTGAGAGATGAAAATCCAGTTTTATTTTCCACATGTGGTTATCCAGTTTTTCCAGCACCATTTGTTGAATAGGGTATCCTTTCCCTAATTTATGCTTTCTTTTTGTATACTTCATCAAAGATCCGTTGGCTATAAGTATTTGGTTTTATTTCTGGGTTATCTATTCTGTTTTATTGGTCTACTTGCCTATTTTTATACAAATACCATGCTGTTTTGGTAACTATAGCCTTGTAATATAATTTGAAGCAATGTGATCCCTCCAGATTTGTTCTTTTTGTCTGGTATTGCTTTGGATATGTGAGCTCTTGTTTTTGGTTCCATATTAATTTTGGGACTTTCTTCTCTAGTTCTGTGAAGAAAAATTATGGTATTCTGATGGAAATTGCATTGAATCTATAGATTGCTTTGGACCATATGATCATTTTCACGATACTGATTCTACCCATCCATGAGTATGGGATGTGTTTCCATTTGTGTTATCTATGATTACATTAGTTTGTTTTCATGCTGCTCATGAAGACATACCTGAAACTGACAACAAAAAGAGGTATAATTGGACTTACAGTTTCACATGACTGGAGAGTCATCAGAATCAGGGAGGTGAAAGGCACTTCTTACATGGTAGTAGCAAGAGCAAATGAGGAGACGCAAAGCAGAAATCCCTGATAAACACATCAGATCTCATAAGACTTATTCGCTATTAGGAGAATAGCATGGGAAAGACCGGTCCCCATGATTCAATTACCTCCCTCTGGATCCCTCCCACAACATGTGGGAATTCTGGGAGATACAATACAAGTTGAGATTTTGGTGGGGACACAGCCAAACCATATCATTCCACCCTGGCCTCATCCCAAATCTTGTGTCCTCATGTTTTAAAACCAATCATGCTTTCCCAACAGTACCGCAAAGTCTTAACTCATTTCAGCATTAACCCAAAAGTCTAAATCCAAAGTTCCATCTGAGGCAAGGCAAGTCTCTTCTGCCTATGAGCCTGTGAAATCAAAAGCAAGTTAGTCACTTCCTAGATATAATGGGAGAAGAGGCATTCAGTAAATACAGTCATTCCAAATGGAAGAAATTGGCCAAAACTAAGGGGCTACTGGTCCCACACAAGTCCAAAATCCAGCAGGGCAGTCAAATCTTAAAATTCCAAAATGATCTCCTTTGACTCCATATCTCACATCCAGGTCAGGCTGATGCAAAAGGTGAGTTCCCATGGTCTTGGGCAGCTCCAACCCTATGGCTTTGCAAGGTACAGCCTCCCTCCCAGCTGCTTTCTCAGGCTGGCATTGAGTGTTCTGGCTTTTCCAAGTGCAGGAGGGAAAGTTGGTGGTGGATCTACAATTCTGGGATCTGGAGGATGGTGGCCTTTTTCTCATAGCTCCACTAGGCAGTGACCCAGTAGGGACTCTGTGTGGGGGCTTCAAACCCACATTTCCCTTCCACACTGCCCTATCAGAGGTTCTCAATGAAAGCTCTGTCCCTGCAGCAAACTTTTGTCTGGGCATCCAGGAATTTCCATACATCTTCTGAAATCTAGGTGGAGTTTTCCAAACCTCAATTCTTGACTTCTGTGCACCTGCAGGCTTAACATCACGTGGAAGCTGCCAAGGCTTGGGGTTTCCACCCTCTGAAACCACAGTCCAAGCTGTTTGTTGGACCCTTTCAACCATGGATGGAGCTGCTGGGACACAGGGCATCAAGTCCCTAGGCTGCACACAGCACGGGGACCCTGGGCCAGCCCACGAAACCACTTTTTCCTCCTGGACCTCCAGGTCTGTGATAGGAGGGACTGCCGTGAAGATCTCTGATATGCCCTGGAAATACTTTCCCCATGGTCTTGGGGATTAACAGGTTCCTTGCTACTTATGCAAATTTCTATAGCTGGCTTGAATTTCTCCCCAGAACATGGGTTTTTCTTTTCTATCATATAGCCTGCAAATTTTCCAAATTTTTATGCTCTGCTTCCCTTATAAAATTGAATGCCTTTAACAGCACCTAAGTCACCTCTTGAATGTTTTGCTGCTTAGAAGTTTCTTCCACCAGATACCCTAAATCATCCCTCTCTCAAGCTCCAAGTTCCACAATTCTCTAGGGCATGGGCAAAATGCTGCCAGTCTCTTCGCTAAAACATAACAAGAGTCACCTTTCCTCTAGTTTCTAACAAGTTCTTCATCTCCATCTGAGACCACCTCAGGCTGGATTTCACTGTCCATATCACTATCAGCATTTTGGGCAAAGCCATTCAACAAGTGTCTAGGAAGTTCCAAACTTTTCCACATTTTTCTGTCTTTTTCTAAGCTCTCCAAACTCTTCCAACCTCTGCCTGTTACCCAGTTCCAAAGTCACTTCCACACTTCTGGGTATCTTTTCAGCAATGCTCCATTCTACTGTTACCAATTTACCATGTTAGCTTGTTTTCACACTGCTGATAAAGACATACCTGAAACTGGTAACAAAAAGAGGTTTAGTTAGAACTGTAGTTCCACATGGCTGTGGAGGCTTCAGAATCATGGCGGGAGGTGAAAGGCACTTCTTACATGGTGGCAGCAAGAGAAAATGAAGAGAAGCAAAAGCAGAAACCACCAATAATCCCATCAGATTTCATGAGACTTATTATTCACTGTCACAAGAATAGCATAGGAAAGACCAGCTCCCATGATTCAATTACTTCCCCCGCATCCCTCCCACAACATGTGGGAATTCTGGGAGATACAATTCAAGTTGCGAATTGGGTGGGGACACAGCCAAACCATATCAATGATCTTTCAGCAGGGTTTTGGAGTTCTTCTTGTAGAGATCTTTTACCTCCTTGGTTAAGTATATTCCTAACTTTTATATTTTTTCTGCAGCTGTTATAAAAGGGGTTGAGTCTTGATTTGACCCTCTGCTTGTTTGTTGTTGGTGTATAGTGGTGCTACTTATTTATGTACATTGATTTTGTATCCTGAATTAATGAATCATGAACTAAAATCCTGGAATATTTAGGAAAAGTCAATTAATCATAATTTTACTATGTTCACATTTTATAACCAAAATGTATAAAAGATTCTACATATTCTCTTTTAATTTAATTTAAATACTATTTTTCTCTACAAGAGCTCTCTTCTTTATGATTTCCCTGCCAGTCAACCAGTGAACTTAGAAACTATCAGGAACATTAAAAAATGATCTAAGGACCCTGATGCCACAAGCAAGAGTCTCATACTTCATTTCATCAGTCAGCTGGTAAACTGCATTAGCAGAGCAAATAGTGGATAGGTGACTGCTGTGTTGTTGTTGTTGTTTTTAAGATAAAAAATACTTAACAGTGTTTAAATGTTAATGTTTAGAATTTCTTTTAATAGGGCATAGGTTGAGGAAAATAAATGGGACGAAAGACCACAGAACAGGTAGAAGGACCAGCTCTGTTTTAATGGGAGGAAGAGTATGCACAATGTATAACACAGCAAAGGAAGTTGGCTAATCATATCTGGATGTTCTGTGTCCTGTACAAAAGGACATGAAGTTCCTGAGGAGTTTAACTCCTGGATAAAAACCTATGTGTGATTTTTTCAGATCGGACCATAGGCAATTACGAAGGCTGTACCTGTATGGTACCTGGTGTATCCTCCCTATACCAGACTTGGTGCACAGCCAGTGGGTTGTAGTCTCTGAAGGAAGTTGCAGTCAAGAACTCAGGCCTCCCTGGCTAGTCACGTTCTTGGCGTATTTATATTCCTAGTCCTAGAGCTTTCATTACTAAATCTTTTTTTTTTTATTTTTTTTTATTATACTTTAAGTTCTAGGGTACATGTGCATAACGTGCAGGTTTGTTACATATGTATACTTGTGCCATGTTGGTGTGCTGCACCCATCAACTCGTCAGCACCCATCAATTCATCATTTATATCATGTATAACTCCCAATGCAATCCCTCCCCGCTCCGCCCTCCCCAAGATAGGCCCCAGTGTGTGATGTTCCCCTTCCCGAGTCCAAGTGATCTCATTGTTCAGTTCCCACCTATGAGTGAGAACATG
>NW_016803104.1:1241596-1242202 GCF_001698545.2 Rhinopithecus bieti
GATTACATTTTCTGCATCAATCTTATGTTGCTAGATGAAAATATTTATTATGACTCTATAGTCTAAATATACTATTTATGTATTATACAAGGCAGTAAGTTACACTAAGCTTCTTCTGAAAAAAATACCAGCCTTTTTTTTGAAATATGTTAAATTCTTTTCTTTACCTAGAGTAGCTCTTATATTCTTAGTCAGGAAAGGCTTTTCTATTTAAGCAGAAAGAATGGTGAAGTATATCAACCAATATGTTTAAAGAGATTAATTTTAGTTCTCAAGGTGACATAGATCCTTCCTAGCCATATTATCAGGAAATGTCAATTTGATATATATGAATTCTTCTTGATTTCTAAATACTATTCTTTGAAATCAAACAGAGAAATAGATTTCTAATAAAAACATTTGACATTCACTTTTTTGTTTTTTGTTTTTTGAGACAGATTCTCGCTCTGTTGCCCAGGCTGAAGTGCAATGGCGTGATCTTGGCGCACTGCAGCCTCCACCTCTTGGGTTAAAATGATTCTCCTGACTCAGCCTTCCAAGTAGCTGGGATTACAGGCATATACCTCCACACCTGGTTAATTTTGTGTATATATATATATATATATA
>NW_016803104.1:1242305-1253505 GCF_001698545.2 Rhinopithecus bieti
GGCCTAATTTTTGTTTTTTTAGTAGAGGTGGGTTTCATCATGTTGGCCAGGCTGGTCTCAAACTCCTGACCTCAAGAGATCCACCTGCCTTGGCCTCCAAAAGTGCTAGGATTACAGGCAAGAGCCACCTTGTGGCTCTTTTATTTTGAATAAAATAAAAGAGTTTTATAAATAGAGTTAAAATAAGAAGACGGTTTGTTTATTCCATTTTGAATCACTAATCATTGCTAGGACATATGGTGCCTACATCTAACTATTTCTGCCTCTATCTTGAGAGATCAATAAGGAGATCATGTACTTGGAGTAAGTCTGTCTCGACTCTGGCCTCCTTGCTGGAACTTTGTGGAAGTTCTAGAGTCTGCATGCTCTTGGCAAGATATAATTTCTGTTTCTCAATATTCATCATACTTATCTTTTTTCCCTGTTAGTGGCAACCTCCACAAGAAACTCAAGCTGCCCTCTTCAAACCTCATCTCTCATCCTGTTCTTCATATACCCTTCTCAAGCTACCATTTCTTCCCACTTCCTAAAGTCTTTCTACTGGATCAGCTGGAATTCATAGGTAATCATTAGCAAAACTCCCTAAAATTTAATTTTAAAGCTTCAACTTAATTGAAACTCTAACTGCATCACTAATATTTCTTTCTTCTTCTTGGTCTAACGGAAATATGACTTTTCCCTGAGGAAACTGCTTCCTCTAAAGACCATTCAAGTAGTTCTTCCATAGCCTTCCAAACACTAGGAATGACAACAGATTAGAGACTAAAGAGGGATGTAAACCAAATGCAATGTGTTATCCCAAATTGTATCCTGAACCAAGAAAAAAATAATGGATATACTATTTTATCATAATAGTTTTTTATTTTGATAATTACATCAAATAAATATATCAAATATAATTGTATCAAACAGTTTTCTGTCGTGAAGTAAAATAATGTCCCTGTTTTTAGAAAACACATAGTGAAGTATTTTGGAGCAAAGGGACACCGTGGTCCAATTTACTCTCAGATGTTTCAAAAATTTTACATATATGGAGAGAGAAAAAGAATGAAATAAAGAAACAAGACAAATGTAAGCAAACTAAGAATCTGGGTAACCAGTGTATAGGTAGTATATAGGTGGTTCTTTCACAAAACTTTTGTAAAAATTTGAACTTTTATCCAAAGAAAATGTTTCAGTCAATTAATCAATCAAAGCTGACCCCAAAGTTTTGAGCCTGAATGATCTAAAGGCCAAAAGAAAATAAGAAAAGGTCAGAGGGGAACATAGGATTGAATTGGGAATGTGAATGCTGAGTTGTGACACTACAGTGGAATATTTTTCCCAAGCAGCAGATGGAACTGTATATCCAGAAAAAGGGCAGTGGCAGAGCCAAAGCCCCATCATTATTGCAAGGTAGCTAATAAATACATCCAAAACTCTCCAAAATATTAAAAGTGATTATATACAGGTTATTTCAAAAGGCCAGCAAACTAATCAGAAATCTTATTGAATGAGAAAACTCAGTGAAATATATCATTCACTGTTCAGAAAACTGCAGAAAAGGATGTTAAACTCTGATTAAATTTAACCTGATCACTGACCTCTGCTTATCTACATTGTGTTGACTTCCAGAGCTTGATGGCTGGACTGATGTTACTTTGCGTGCATAGAATAAAAGGGACATTTGATGGCCAGGAACAGTGGCTTACGCCTGTAATCCCAGCAATTTGGGAGGCCGAGGCAGGAGTAATACTTGAGGCCAGGAGTTGGAGATCAGCCTGGCCAACATGGTGAAACCCCGACTCTATTAAAAACACAAAAATTAGCCAGGCTTGGTGGTGCACACCTGTAATCCCAGCTACTCTCAGGATGCTGAGACAGGAGAGTCACCTGAACCCAGGAGGCAAAGGTTGCAGTCAGCCAAGATTGCATCACTGCACACCAGCCTGAGTGAAAGAAAAGAGAAAAAGAAAAAAAGAGGACATTTCAGAGAGAATATATGGCCTTTAAATTATACTTTAGAAGGAGCTCAAGACTGCAGACAGTTCCATGTTTTAATAGACAAGCTTAATTGACTCCTGTTCTTGAATGACTGATGTCTGATCTCTTTGGTAATGCTGAATGCCACCTGTGCTGTAATCATTTTAATCATCAAATTACCACATGGCACTAGTCATGGATGCTACCAGTCTATAATATGACAGACATTTTAAGGGCCATTTGTTTTTCTATTTATGTTGTACTGAGGAATTAAATTCGAGGAGACATTGGTGCTCCAAAGGGGACTAATTCTTAAGGTAGGGATGGGCTCTCTTGTCTGTAAAAGAGTGTTTCCCTAACACCCAAGAACCACTGAGCCCCTCTACCAAATCATGACAAATATGTTTTGTAGAATTGCACACATAAATGTAAATGTAAAATTTGACTGAAACTATTTTTTTCTTCTTCTAAAAATATGTCCTATTATAAAACTGCAATGTTACACAAACAACTATTTTAAAGAAGTAGTTGTTATAAGGATACTTCACACCGAAGGCAAGGGTTTCAAAAACTTCAGTCTACAATGCAAATTCACTTCTTAAATCACACCACACAGCTGTGATCTAAGTGTATGTGCTCTTGGCTATAGTTATAATAAATTCTTTCAATAAAATTTCCTTCCTAAGAATATCAGTCAAGAAGTAAGAAAACAGACCATGAATTCCACTACATTAGTTTTGTGCTTCCTGCTTTCTCACACAGTAGTTTCATGCTTGTCTGAGAACTTTCATAATCATATTTATTTGAAAATAATTGGTTTTATTATGCATCTAAAATAAAACCAGAGCAGATAAAACAACAACTTGTAAGAATATGATATGCTATCCTTATCATTTAAGTACAATGATGAAATGTACCCCATTTTAAAGCATAAAGGCAAAAAAAAAAAAAAAAAAAAAAAAAAGAACCGTTTTTTTACCAGAAACTATGCAATTGTGTTTCCTTCGAACTGGTAGTTTTACCAATAGTTTTAATCTCAAACCACAATCATTTATTTTACCAATGATGATCTTGTTAAGTACAAAAATTTAAGTAATGCAGGAGAAAAAATTAATCAACACTGTGTTCCCACTGCTTCAGAGTCTATTTTACAGTGGTGTTTCTAGTTTCTATGGAGCTACCCGGGCTGCAACAAAATTAATTCTTTTAATCATCTCATACAATATTTACTAAAGGAAAACTATTACATAAAACATATTTTCTGCCTAGTGAATATAAAACTATAGTAATTATATGGTGCATTTACTACACAAAAAGTGTGTATGGTTTAATTAAAAGGAGCAGATCTATTATTTGTTTCAATGGCACCCTACATTTTTAATGCTACTGAATGATAAAATTTTATCTACAACTTGTTACACTATATTCTGTATGATATTTTTAAATAAGATACAACTAACAACAATTCAGAGTATAGGGACATTACATGACTGAAATTAAGCTCTGTCTAAATAAGCAAACAAGTATGGATTTTTAAAATATCAGAAAAGGAACCCCACTAGTGGTGAGAAAAGTTGAATGAACTGAAATAAAAAACTAGGTAGATGTGCAGCCCTCAGTGACCATCTGTGCACAGCAGGTCCACCCTGTGGGGTGCCTCATAGAGGAAACACAGCAGGAATGAGTATCCATCTTCGGATAGGGAGAGTAGAGGGAAATCAAAGCCTGTCCAGCTTCCAGACTAAGTGCTAGAGCCATTAATGGGCTTTTTCTCTGTTGTTGTTGCTTTTTTTTTAGTTTTGTTTTGTTTTTCACTTTTACCAATTTACTCTTTAACTTAATCAACAGAGAGTCACATCATAGAACTTTTTTAACTTTTAAAACAGAAGGTTTCAATTTCTCAAGCAGCCCCAGGGAGAGACCCAAAAAAAGCTGTCCCTGTTAGGAAATGTGAATAATAAACTAGCTTTTCTTTTTTTGTGTATTTTTTTAAACATATAAGCAATAGAAAATTTGAGAAGGTACTTCACCACAAAAGTCAAAAGCAGCTTGAAATTTAATTTATACCTATTTTATTTTAATAAATTGCTAATCAGTTATTTGGATATTATGTAAAAAAGGACCTATATTAAGATTAATGATTTTTTTACTCAAATTGAAAAGAACTTAATATGTGATAATTAGAACATAATACAGAGTCAGCATTTATCACTGAGTTACAGAAAAAGCCGATTTTCTACACAAGTCTTCATTTATTATCATTAAGTCTTATTGAGGGTGTATTATGTATAAGACATTGGGCTAAAAAGGTATCTTGAAAACATAGTGCTTAAGGAGGCTAAAAATATACTAGAAACCAACTATTGGACTATTTATAGAGGCAAGCACAGTGTCTGTGCAGTACCCCTGGCACACTGTGTGGGATTAGGGATAACAGGAACAGAGATAAACAGAAGAAATTACAATATTGCAGATCTAGAAACATTGGTGGCAGAGGGGAGGAAACAAAGGATGGAATTTGATGACTCATTGTGGAGAAAGAAAAAGATTCATGGAAGTAGTACAATAATGGTGTCAATAAAAACAGCTACAGCTCTTTAATTGTGTATGAGAACATAAGCTCAAGTAGACAGATATTTTGTGTGTATTTTTTATTGCTGGGCCCTCAGTTTTTAGAACTATGACTGACATATAGTAGGTATCCAATAAGTTTGTTGGATGATTTAAAATATGCCAAATGGCTTAGGTACATCATGTTTAATCCCTATAACTCTTCTGTAAAGTTGTTAATTGTATTCCCAATTTTTAATTAAACTAAGACAATGTTAAAGACCATGCTAACGTCATGCATATAGCTATCATTAAAGTACAAGTTTTTCTATCTGTCATAGTGGTCTTCTTCTGCCACATAAGGCAATTCACTAGGAATGATACATTGAATTAGAAGGCAGATCTCTAGGCCTTACTCTGTAGGGTGACCTTGAGTAAATTAGTTAGTTATTCTGTGGAACCACTCCAGTCATAGAGAGAGGACTGTATCTACCTGTACAAACAAATCTAGATGACATAGTCTGCCAGAGTTAGGCTATATGGTATAGCCTGTTGCTACTAGGCTACAAACCTATACAGTACATGTGTAATCATACTGAACACTATAAGGCAATTATAACACAATGGCAAGTATTTCTATATCTAAACATATCTAAACATAGGAAAGGTTCAATAAAAATACAGGATAAAATATAAAATGATATACCTGTATAGAGTGCTTACCATGAACGGAGCTTGCAGGACTAGAAGTTTCTCTTAGTGAGCAAATGAGTGGTGAGTGAATCTGAAGGAGCAGGACGTTATTGTCTACTACTGTAGACTTTAAAAACAATGTATATTTAACATTTCTAGCTTTCATTTCTTCAATAATAAATTAATTTTAGCTTCCTGTTATTTTTTACTTTCTAAACCTTTTTTAACTTTTGACATTTTTTGTAAAACAGCTTGTAACACACATTGTACAGCTATAGAAAATGATTTTCTTTCTTTATATCCTTATTCTACAAGCTTTTTTCTATCTTTTAGCATTTTACCTTTTAAACTTTTTTATAAACTAAGACACAAACACAGATGTCAGTGTAGGCCTACTGAGGGTCAGGATCATCAGTATTCCTCTTTCCCCTCCACATCATGTCCCACTGGTAAATCCTCAGAGGCAATTACACACATGCAGCCATCATTTCCTATGATAACAATGCCTTCTGAAATATGTTGAGAAGGGTCTTCCTGAAGCTGTTTTACAGTAAACTTTTTTTTATAACTAGAATAAGTATGCTGTAAAATAACAAACATGTAGTGTGGTAAATATGTAAACCAGTAATATAGTTATTTATTATCAAGCATTATGTACTGTACATAATTATATTGCTATTTTTTTGAAGACTAGCTGTACAATAGGTTCATTTACATCCGTATAACCCCAAGAGTGGGATGAATGAGTTGCACTAGGACAGCACAACATAATGTAACAATGACTGGAACATCACTAGGCAATATGAAATTTTCAGCTTCATCATCTTATGGGACCACCACTGTATATGCAGTCTGTCACTGAAATGTCTTTATGTAGTGCATGACTATATAGAAAGTTCTAGTAATATTAATAATATCTGGATTCTGGTGGAGCAAGATGGCCAAACAGAATTCTTCAGTGATTACCCCCTCAAAAGGAACACCAAATTAAACAACAATCCATACAAGAAAGCACCATCATGAGAAGAAAAAATCAGGTGAGTGATCACAGTACCTGGATTTAACATTATATCAAGGAAAGAGGAACTGAAGAGGGTAGGAAAGACATTCTTGAATTGGTGACATCACTCCTTCCCAATTGCCCAGCAACAGCCTTGTGGCACAGAGAAAGAATCTGTGTACTTGGGGGAGGGAGAACGCAGTGACCATGGGAATTTGCATTGGAACACAGTGCTGCCCTGTCACAGCAGAAAGGAACAAACGGCAGTATTCAGCTGGTGCCCACAGACAGAGAATTTAGACCAGCCCTAGCTAGAGGAAAATCATAAATCTCAGTGGGTAGCAATGAGTTCTGTCTAGCCTGACCATTGCAGGCTAAAGCACTCTGGGATTCTAAGTAAACTTGAAAGGAAGTCTAAGCCAAAAGGACTGCAATTCTTGGGCAAGTCCTGGTGCTGTGCTGGGCTCAGAGCCGGTGGGGTTGGTGTGCATGAGACCTAGTGAGACACCAGCTGAGGTGGCCAAAGGAGTACTTGTATCACCCCTACCCTAACCCCAGGCAGTGCAGCTTGCAGCTTTGGGAGAGACTCCTTCCTTCTGCTCGAGGAGCAGAGAAAGGAGAGTAAACAGGGATTTGCCTTGCAATTGAGATATCAGCTTATCCACAGTAGAGGCAGAGTCCTGAGGCTACATTCCATTCCATTCCATTCCATCTCCAGACAAAATTTCTAGACACATATAGGAACAGAAAGGAACCTGCTCCCTTGAAAGGAAGGACCCAGTTCTGGCAGGATCCATCACCTACTGTCTAAAAAACCCTCAAGCCTTGAATAAACTTCAATGATAGACAGATAGTACTGGCCATGGGCCTTATGCAAGCCCAATGCCATGTTGCCTTCAGATGTGACTGAGCACATTCCTAGCTGTGGTGGCCATAGAGAGAGATTTCTTCTGCTTGAGAAAAACAGAGGGAAGAGTAAAGGGGTCTTTATCTGGCACCTTCAATACCAGCTCAGCCATAGTGGGGTAGAGTATCAGGTGGAGCCCTAGGGGCCCCAGTTTCAGGCCTTCATTCCTGGTTGGAATTTCTGGACCTGCCCTGGGCCAAAGGGGAGCCCACTGCCCTGAAGGGAGCCCAGTGTTACTCAGACATGGCAGCATTTACCACAACCTGACTGAAGAACCCTTGGGCCTTGAGTAAACATCAGCAGTAGCCAGGCAGTACTTGCCATGGGTCTGGGGCATTGGTGGCCACAGGGAGAGACTCCTACTTGAGTAAAGTAGAGAGAAGAGTAAGAAGGACTTTCTCATGGTTTAAGTGCCAGCTCAGCCATAGGAAAATAGAGCATCAAGAAGGTTCTTGAGGTTTCTGACTTCAGGCCTTGGCTCCTGGACAGTGTTTCTGGATCTGCCCTGGGTCAGAGAGGAGCTCACCATACTGAAGGGAAGGATATAAGCCTGGCTAGATTAACCACCTGCTGTCTAAAGAGCCTTTGGTCCTTAAGAGAACATTGGTGGTAGCCAGCCTGGTTGCCACAGACTTGGGTGAGATCCAGTATTATGCTTTCAGGTCTGATTCAGCACAGTCCCAGTGGTGGGGACACAAGGGAGCTTGTGTCACCCCTCTGCCAGCTCCAACCAGCTCAGCACAGAGAGACGGTTTGGGGAAAAGTAAGGGAAGAGAACAACAGTCTCTGCCTGATAACACAGGGAAATCTCTTGGATCTTACCCAAGATCACCAAGGTGGTACCCGTACGTATCCGCAAAACTCAGTGTTACTGGGCTTGGAGTGCCTCCTAATGCACATATGACTGTAGTGACCAAAAAACTTAGACCACCACACTCAATTCCCTTTGAATACTTGGAAAGCCTTCCCAAGAAGGACAGGTACAAACAAATCCAGAATGTGAAGACTACAATAACGAACTCTTCATTGCCTAGACAATGATGAACATCCACCAGCATTAAGACTATCCAGGAAAACATGACCTCACAAAACAAACAAAATACAGTGCTGGGTTAATCAATCAATAACAGAGATACGTGACCTTTCAGACAGAGAATTCAAATCAGCTGTTTTGAGGAAGCTCAACAAAATTCAACAGTGAGAAGAAATTCAGAATCCTATCAGATAAACTTAGCAAGGAGATTGGAATAATTTTGAAAAATTAAGCACAAATTTTGAAGCTGAAAAACTCAATTGACATTGTAAAGAATGCATTGGAGTCTCCCAACAGTGAACCTGATAAAGAAGAAAGAATGCATGAACTTGAAGACAGGTTATTTGAAAATACATACAAAAGAAAAAAAAAAAAACTAAAATAGAATGAGGCATGCCAATAAAATCTAGAAAATACAGTCAAAAGGGCAAATCTAAGACTTGCGGGCCTTAAAGAGGAGTTAGAGAAAGACATAGGGATAGATTATTTAAGGAGATAATAAAAGAATTTCCTAAATCTAGAGAAAGATATAAATATCCAAGTACAAGAAGGTTATAGAACACCAAGCAGATTTAATCTAAATAAGACGACCTCAAGACATTTAATCAAACTCACAAATGGAGAAGCCTCATATTTGAGAGGAAGATGGCAGAATAGAAAGCGCCACTAATTGTTTCATAAGCAGGAAAAATCAGGTGAGCACTCACAGTACCTAGTTTTAACTTTGTGTTTTTGAAAGAATCACTGAAGAAATAGATAAAGTAGTCCAGAATCACTGATACCACACCTCTCCCACCCTCAGATGCTGCAGTGTGGTGCCAAGAGCATCTCTGGGCTCTTGGGGAGGAAAAACACAGCAACTATGAGGCATTTAACTCAGTGCTTTCCTGTTAGAATAGAAAGAAAAACCAGACCAAACTCAGCTGATATTCACCCACCTCAGCATATAAACAAGCCCTACCCAGTTGGGAATCATCAAGTTCAGTGGTCCAAAATTGAGTGCCTGCAAACCTCACCACCAAGGGTTACAACACTGTGTGTCTTCAAGTAAACTTGAAAGGCAATCTAGGCCATAAGAACTACAACTCTTAGGTGAATCCTAGTGCTGAGCTAGGCCCACAGACATTGGACTAGAGGAGCACAAGACATACTGCGACAACAACTGGGGCAACTAATGGAGTGCTAGCATCACCTCTCTGCAAACCTCAGGCTGCACAGCTTGATGTTCCAAAAGAGACCCCTTCCTTCTGCTTGAGAGGAGAGGAGAGGAAAGAGAGGGAAGGACTTTGTCTTGCATCTAGGATACCAACTCAGTCACAACAGGATAGGGCACTGGTCAGAGTTCTAAGGCTGCCATTCCTGGCCCTAGCTCCCAGATGACATTTCTAGACATACCCAGGGCCAGAAGAGAACCCGCTACCTTGAAGGAAAGGGCCCAGTGCTGGCAGTATTCATCACCTACTAACTTAAGAGCCCTTTGGCCCTGAATAACCAGCAGCATTGCACAGGTACTATATCAAGAGCCTTGGGTGAACCTCTGAGACTTGCTGACTTCAGGTGAGACTCAGCACATTACCCACTGTGGTGGCTATGGGGTAAAACTAAAACAACTTTTCAAGACATAGTACAATAAGATATAAGTAGAAACAAAAACAGGTAAAAAGTAGGGTACAGTTAAGGTGTAGAGTTTTTATTAGTTTTCTTCTTACTGGTTTGTTTGTTTATGAAAATAGTGTTAAGTTGGTATCAGGTTAAAATAATAGGTTATAAGATAGTATTTGCAAGCCTCATGGTAACCTTGAACCAAAAGACATAAAATGGAGAAACAAAAAATGAAAAGCAAGAAACTAAAGCATATTATCAGAGAAAATCACCTTCGCTAGAGAAAGACAGGAAGGAAAGAAGTAAGGAAGAGAACACCATAAAACCACACACCCAATAAAAAACACAAATAACAAAATGGCAGAAGGCCTTACTTAGGAATAATAACAATGAATGTAAATGGACTAAATGCTCCAATCAAAAGACACAGGCTGGATGAATGGATGAAAAAACAGGACCCACTGATCTGTTGCCGACAAGAAACACACTTCACCTACAAAGACACACACAGACTGAAAATAAAGAAATGGAAAAGGATATTTCATGTCAATGGAAACCAAAAAAAAAAGGAGTCACTACACTTATATCAGAGAAAATAGATTTCAAGACATGAACTATAAGAAGAGACAAAGATTGTCAGAAGAGAGATAGGCCTCAATACAATAATAGCTGGAGACTTCAACATCCCACTTTCAGCATTGAACAGACGTTCCAGATATAAATCAACAATGAAACATCAGACTTACTCTGCACTACAGACCAAATGAAACTGATATTTACAGAACCTTTCACCCAAGAGCTGCATAATACACATTATTTTCCTCAGTTCATAGATTATTCTCAAGGATAAATTATATGTTAGGTCACAAACACTCAAAGTCTTAAAACATCCCAAAATGTAAAATAATATTAAGCATCTTATCTGACCATAATGGAATAAAAATAGAAAAAAAAGATGAATTTTGGAAACTATACAAATACCTGGAAATTAAACAATATGCTCTTGAATGACCAGTGGGTCAGTGGAAAATTAAAAGGAAATTGAAAATAAATTTGAAACAAATGATCATGGAAACACAACATACCAACACCTATGGGATACAGCAAAAGCAGTATTAAGAGGAAAGTTTGCAACAATAAGTGTCTACATCAAAAAGGAGGAAAAAACTTCCAATGAAAAATCTAATAATGCACCTTAAAGAACTAGAAAAGCGGGGGCGGAGCAAGATGGCCGAATAGGAAGAGCACCAGACTCCAACTCCCAGCACGAGCGACAGAGAAGACCAGTGATTTCTGCATTTTCAACTGAGGTACTGGGGTCACCTCACTAGAGAGTGCCGGACAATCGGTGCTGGTCAGCTGCTGCAGTCCGACCAGCGAGAGCTGAAGCAGGGTGAGGCATCGCCTCACCTGGGAAGCACAAGGGGGAAGGGAATCCCTTTTCTTAGCCAGG
>NW_016803104.1:1257977-1272074 GCF_001698545.2 Rhinopithecus bieti
AAAAAAAAAAAAAAAAAATTTAAAAAAAAAAGAAAAAAAAAAAGAACTAGAAAAGCAAAGCAAACCAAACCCAAAATCAGAAGAAAAGAAATAATAAAGATCAGAGCAGAAATAAATGAAATTGAAATGAATAAACAATACATCAATGAAACAAAAAGTTGGTTTTTTGAAACGTTAAACGAGTTTGACAAACTTTTAGCAAGACTAAAAATAAAAGAGAAGATCCAAATAAATAAAATCAGAAATGAAAAAGGATACATTACAAGTGATACTGCAGAAATTCAAAGGGTCATTAGTGGCTACTATGAGCAACTATATGTCAATAAATTGTAAAATCTAAAAGAAATAGACAAATTCCTAGATACATACAACCTTTCAAGATTGAACCAGGAAGAAATCCAAAACCTGAACAGACAAGTAATGAGCTAAAAGCCTTAATAAAGTCTCCCAGCAAAGAAAATCCTGGAACCTGATGGATGTAATGCTGAATTCTACCAAACATTTAAGAAGAATTAATACCAGTACTACTCAAACTATTCCAGAAAATAAAAAAGGAGGGAATACTTCCAAACTCATTCTGAAAGACTAGTATTACCCCAACACCAAAACTAGACAAAGACACATAAAAAAAGAAAACTATCTCTGATGAATATTGATGCAAAAATCCTCAACAAAATAGTAGCAAACCAAATTCAACAATACACTAGAAAGATCATTCATTATGGCAAAGTCAGATTTATCCCTGGGATGCAAGGATGTTTCAGCATACACAAATCAATATGATACACCATATCAACAGAATGAAGGATAAATACCATATGAACATTTCAATTGATGCTAAAAAAGCATTTGATACAATTTCACATCCCTTTATGATAAAAAAAAAAACCCTCCAAAACCTGCTGATAGTGGAACATACCTCAAAACAATGAAAGCTATATATGACAGATCCACAAATAGTATCATAGTGAATAAGGAAAAACCGAAAGCCTTTCTGCTAAGATCTGGAACAAGATAAGGATGCCCATTGTCACCACCATTATTCAACATAGTACTGGAAGTCCTAGCTAGAACAATCAGACAACAGAAAGAAATAAAGGGCATCCAAACTGGAAAGCAAGAAGTCAAATTATTCTTATTTGCAGATGATATGATCTTATATTTGGAAAATCTTGAAGACTCCACCAAAAAGCTCTTAAAACGTATAAACAAATTCAGTTAAGCTGCAGGACACAAAATCAACATAGAAAATCAGTAGTGTTTCTATATGTCAACAGTAAACATTCTGAAAAATATACAACAGTAATATTAATAAATCTCAAAGTATAAAAATGAACTATGGGGAAACATAAATACCATAAGTAACTTTACTGTTAGTAGTGTTGAGTTAAATATGTATTCCATGGACCACTTAATATTTTTCTAGTCAGGAAGCATGAAGTAAAAGATCTGGCATGCTGGTGATGATAGGTTGGAATAGCACTGAATTTTTAATGAGAAAACTGAAGTCTGAGGGAAGCATGTAGCTGGAGAAGTGAATCTAAGAAAAGAGGTGTGATCACTTCATTACATAAACAGTGATTAGTAGGAGCTAAAGCTTATTAAGTTTGCAAACTTTTTCATAATTATGGATGTGACAGCTTTATGTGTCAATTTGACTGGATCAAGGGATGCCAAGATATTTGGTTAAACATTGTTTCTGGGTGTGTCTGTGGAGATGTTTCGGGATGGGATAAGCATTTGAAACTGCAGACTCAGTAAAGTAGATTGCCCTCCCTTATGTGAGTGGACATTTTCAAATCCACTGAGGGCCTGAACAGAACAAAAGGTGGAGAAAGCAGGAATTCCTCCCTTTTGTTTCCTCCTTGCCTGCTTATGCTGGGATATCTCATCTCATTTTCCCCATCCCTAGGATTTGGATCTACACCATCAGCTCCTCTGGTTCTCAGGCCTTTGGACTTGAACTGAATTATACCACCAGCTCTCTAGGCTCTCTCAGCTTGTGGTTGGCATACGGTAAGACTTCAGCCTCCATAAAGTTCTCATTACACATACATACACACGTGTGTGTGTGTGTGTGTGTGTGTGTGTGTGTATCTCCTACTGGTTCTCTGGAGAACCCTAATACACTGAGTGAAATGTACTGCCTGCTTTAGACTGAGCAAAGGATGCTCACCAATATGGGTGGACATCATCCAATTCATTGAGGGCCTGAATCCAATTCATTGAGGGCCTCCAACAAAAGTTGGAGAAAAGAAGATTCATTCTCTCTGCCTGACTGCTTCAGCATAGACATTGATCCTTTTCTGCCCTCAGAGCTTCTGGTTCTCAGACCTTCAGACTTGGATTGGAATCTATACCGTTGGCTCTCTGGCTCTCAGGCCTTCAAAATATATCACTAGCCTTCCTGGGTCTCCAGCTTGCAGAAGGCAGATCATCTATATCTCCTTTTGGTTCTGTTTTCCTGGAGAACCCTAACACATTGGGCTAATTTTTATGTATTCTTTAAAGCTCAAGTCTATATTAGTAAAGAGTAAAATTTCATACCTCTTAGGATTTTAGAGGACCAATAAATAAAACTTCTACTTTTCTACCCAAGACCTGAAATAACAGACAAAGGAGTCAGGTCATCAAAAACGCCAGCCTTGCCATCTGACAGCCTGATAGATCTTTGTAAACAAAGCTTAGTTAGGGAAACTACAGGCTTCCTAATAATCCCCAAAATTAGGCACATTTACAAAACTGATCACAGCAAACCTGTAAATAGTAGGATCTTCTTAAAAGTTCAGGGCTATGGCTACCACATTTGCAACATGCCCAAGAACAAATCAGACCTTGTGCTCCCTGAAGGTAGCTAGATGCCAGAGGGTAGAAAGAGAGAGGGGCAAGCTAGCTACATATGCAGGCACACCTCCCTCTTCCTAATACCAAGGGAAGTTGGGCAAACAGAAGCCAAAAGTGAATAATAATGGAGACTCTTTGAAAGGAGAAAGGAGTAAAAGGGTTCTCCCATAACAATACAGAATTGTATTTCACAGAAAAAAATACCACTTTCTGGCCGGGCGCGGTGGCTCAAGCCTGTAATCCCAGCACTTTGGGAGGCCGAGACGGGCGGATCACGAGGTCAGGAGATCGAGACCATCCTGGCTAACACGGTGAAACCTCGTCTCTACTAAAATACAAAAAATTAGCCGGGCGAGGTGGCGGGCGCCTGTAGTCCCAGCTACTCGGGTGGCTGAGGCAGGAGAATGGCGTGAACCCGGGAGGCGGAGCTTGCAGTGAGCTGAGATCCGGCCACCGCACTCCAGCCTGGGCGACAGAGCAAGACTCCGTCTCAAAAAAAAATAAAATAAATAAAAAATAAAATACATAAATAAATAAAAGCTTGCAGTGAGCTGAGATCCGGCCACCGCACTCCAGCCTGGGCGACAGAGCAAGACTCCGTCTCAAAAAAAAATAAAAATAAATAAAAAAATACCACTTTCTAAGATAGGTATTCCCTTGGGGAAAGTGGCAAATTCAACCTCAGAAGGTCTGACCTTACAAAGCCAATATAAAAGTGACAGAAATGTCCTATTAAATGGCCTGAATAATTCCCACTTCTCACTGCTTCATTTTGCTACTGGAATACAATAAAATGGGCCCTACCTGGTTAGTCTCTCTTACGTTATGAAAAAAAGGCTGGGTTCCAGAAAGATGGTTTTACCGCATTCATATCATTGAAATGAGCTCTGGATAAATGTGTTTTATAATTTCATGTTTAATTCTTTATGTGCTATTATCCCTCTCTCTGTAAACACAGCCAAGCCTAATCCTCAGAAACACAGTTTTTTAAAAAACTAACCAAGAATGTCATAGGAAATGAATGCCAATATTCACAGCATGTGAATCCAAGTTCAAAATTCTTATCTTTCAACGAGTCTAGGAAAATCCTGATGGGTTGCTAGACTATTTTTTAAACCTCCTCTAGAATCTTTTCCAACTTAAGTTCCAAGTATGAAAAGACACCCAATCAGTTCCAAAACACTGCAAGACTGAAAAATCATCACTACAATGGACACATTTTCATTCTATTTCTGTCAGTGATGAACAGTATGATTATGGCAGGCTCTTTGATCTTTATTACTGTGTTTTCTATAAGCACACAGCCTGACAGGAAATATCTCATTAAATCTTCTCTTCTTTCTTTCTTTTTTCCTCACTATGTTTTCTCAAAATAGTGTTGTGTAGCTGACATTTCTTTGAGAAAGTACTGTATCATTCTTTGTTTTTATTAAGAATATTCATGTTTGTGAATACGTCGGTTATTCCTCCCCTACTATGTGCAAAGAACTGTAAGCTGTGGGTGGGAAAAAATTCTCTAATCTGACCACTGCCCTCAAGGTGTTTGTATCATAAGTGGAAAAATAACAAGTAAAATGTGACATATGAAAACCTAATCCATTATATTGAAATCTACTCACATACATGCAGAACCAGGCTCTAATATTACATTGTATAGTTCAAATATTTGACACTTCTGATGGGCAGATGTTTCAACTAGCCTCAAATTATCGTCTCTCAGATCTTCAAACCAGGAACTTCTCTTGTGTTAAATGACACTGTGGCATAACATCCCAAAATTAAGTTTGATTTTTAATTGTCATATCCCCTTAAGACATTTATAGCTAAGTCATTGTGTATTTAAATACGATTTCAGTAATTCTGCTTTTCTGTTACAGTTAGAGTTTCCCCTTTATAACTGAAATGAACAGAAGATGAACTCATTTTAAAAATTAAAGGTTTCTAATATTTTCATTATGAATGTATTTCCTCATTCATTTCAAAATATGCAACTATTTGAAAATAAGTACTTTTCACATATGTTGAATAGATAATTTCTGATAATTATAGTAAGTATAGAATAAAAGATAACCTTCAGAACTCAAACTGGAGACTTTTCACAAAACTATTAAGTAGAGAAACCCACTATGCTCTCTTCTTATAAAGAAATGACTTTCTTGTCTAAGAACTAAGAGGCCTGATATAAGAAATCTTATTATTCAAGCAAGAAGAGTTAATAGATTAGCAAAGAAAGGTTGTCGCTTTGCGGAGTGCAAGATGATAATTCATAACTATGATAAAAGCAATTGCATTTACAGAGCTACATTACATATAGAATTAGAATGAATGCTTTTTAATCATAGTTATGAGTTATCATGCTACACACTATAAAATGTCAGCCTTTTTTGGTAATCGATTAATCCTTTGTGCTTGAATAATAATCCTTCTTATATCACAGGATGAGAGAAGAAAACACTGAGATGTAAAAGAAACATTAACCTTGATATGTATTTTCACACTAAACTTAGAAAACTAAGGGATTAACTTAGAAATATCTCAAAATAATCATATCACTTATAGGGAAAAACATAGCACTACTTAAAATTTGTCAGGCTATGAAAGATGGAAAACATCAGTACATTTGATCATTCATTTGAGTAAGAGAAATGATGACCAGCTGGGGCATTTGAAAATATGTGAATCCAAATAGACAATAAGGAAAAATAATTTGTCAAACTTTGCCCTTTTGAAGCAAATTAACTGAAATTTTAAGAGCTTTTAACACTTTATTTACTTTCTAATTAACACTAAGGACTGAGAGAAAAAATTATGTTAGTAATATGTTTATTCTATGTATCTAATATTATACAGAAAAATAATGAGTATTAAATGTATAAATATTAAGGTTGATTGATCTAGTAATACTTTGATGATTTGAACTGGTTTTAATAACGTATTCTCTTGGAAGGGTACTATTAATATGGTTTTTAGCACACTGGATTAAAAAAAAGAAGAAATGACACTGCAGATTTGAATGATGTTTTTTCTAATTACAGTTTCCATCTATGCCTCCAGTAATAAATTAGAAGTTCTGGAGAGAAATTAATGATGTAAATAAAACAACCTTCCTTAATGGTTTTTGCTAAAATAAAGTCAGCTTATTTAAATGATGATTAGTAATTATAAATTAAAGGCATTCCAAGAAAAAGTATAAAAATTAAATTGATCCATTACTAGCACAAATTACTGATGATCAAGATACTTTAACACAAGACAAAGTAAAAAGTTACAAGTATGTTAAGACGTTTTTGGAGAAGAGTTTCACATTGTTATTCTAAATTAACTTTTACTTATATATTTCAGTAAAGAAAATTCTACAGTGCTCCCAGGCAAGTGCACAATTTTACCAATAAACTGCTTTATTATATTTCTTAATGATGTCAAGTACTATATTTCTAACTGTTAGGTAACTCCTGCTTCTATTTTCATATGACTCTTAAAACACTTAAACTTTTATTATTGTTGTTGCCACTGCTGCTATTGTTTATAGACTATCTTCATATAAGGAGGGCCATAATTTCTCATTGATCTGACTTATGCAATTTAAGCTGTATTATTATCTGAACATTTCCTCCAAAGTAGGTTTTTCTAGAGACATAATTATTCCTGTTACCTCCTTCAAGTTCATCAACATTCCCTTCCACTGACTGAAACTTTCTCAGTACGAGTGGCTGAAATTGAAACTATACCCCTGTAATCATAAGAGAATGATCCATACCTGTGGGCTTTAACATATTTGGACTGTTATAGGCATCCCAAAAGATGTATTTTACCAACCCCCAAAGTCAAATGCTTAATTTTTTATCCAGTACCAATGATTATTCATCTAGAAGACTCTCTGCCATTACTGCTTTCCAGATTCGTTTCTCTTTGAATTACTAGCATTTTATCATATTTTCCAGATGGGTTCATTTGCATTTTTAAGAAATAAATTTCACTCCATAATTTATTGCCTATATATTGTCATCTAAAGTTGTTTATATAGCTTGAACTCATATTTGCATTTGTAGATTAATAATTTGTTTTAAACATAACTGACAATAAATTTTATTATGCTGTTGATTCTCTCATGTAACTGTTAAGACTGCACAACTTTGAAGTCCAAAATGAAAGTATTTGCACACTTGATGCTTTGCAATCTTGCCTTCAGTTTGACACAACCTGAAGGTCTCAGAAAGCTATATCAAGTAAATTTTAACTAGAAATACGAATATGCTACCCAGGTACCAGGGAGGGACATAGAGGAGGTGCTGGTGATTGCAAAGATTTGCATCAGATATTTCAAGATAACCTTTCATATTGGCCCTATCCCCAGGGAAGCAAGACAAAGTTCCTCTACATAATTTTTCCTCTTTGTCCCCTTTGAAGAGTTCTGTGCTTTCTGGACCAAGTGATCAATGCCATTGGTGTTTAGAGTGCTGTCATAGATTATTATGGCCTGGTCTACAAACACAACTTATTTTGTAGTTAATTTATTCATTGTTTATTGAGCGCGAACTGATTGCTATGTACAGCATTTTTGATGAATGAACAAGAACATGAGCAGTGCCCTTAACTCGCTCATATTCCAGGGGAAAAAGCTGATATTTTAACTAGTAAATTCCAATACTAAAGAGACACATGCAGGATATAGAACTTAACTCTACCTGAAATCAGTTCCAAACTCCAAACAGTTCATTTATAAACACAGTTTTTGAAACAGTAACTCATGAGTCAGATGCTATTTCTCTAAATATACCACAATATCATACATGAAAGTGAATTTTGCAATCTAACTTAAAAACTATACAAACTCCAAAATCATTTTATTAACTCTGCTTAGGACCTTTCACAAGGAGTCTGAGTATAAAATATGTCAAATAAACTTTTAATTGTTTAGTTCCTTTTGTTTGCAAAATAGAAAAAAGTACATGAGGAAAAATAGTTTTACTCAGATGGTAAACAGTTAAAGATCAATGTTTTATTCCCGTGGTTGTCTAATCTTAAGTTTTCTATTTTTCAGTCCTTTAGTCTGCACCATTCTCATGGCTTTTTTCATGATTCTCACCTGATATGCATTCCCAGGCCCGACTAAGGATATGAACTGTCATTATTTTAAGCATTTTAGTGAAAATGTTTTAGCTTCCCTGAGGCATCATGCTGCATCAACAGTTCAATAAACCTGCCAAATGTTTTACTTACTTTGAAGGAAAAACAAGTTTAGAAAATATTAAGCACTTAATATTTTGTGGACTTATATGAAGTGACTCTAAAGTAAGAATAAATGTCAAAAATAGAATCTTTTCTCACAATGTCAAGTTCAGCCAGATACAGTATTTGTTGTAGGCCATTTTAATACAGGGATACATATCATTAATCCTTAGATTATATTTGACTCCTATTTTACCATGAACAATTTTATTCTAATTTGTTGGTAAGGCATAATGGAATGGAAATTATCCTCAAATGTTAATATTGAAACAGAAGCACCAAATGGCAGATGCAGCCCTATATGACCACACTTCACTGGAGGGAGAGGTACTGAAGTCCCCTGATGATATATTTAGAAATATAACTTTATTCATTTTAAAACAAAATATTATAAATGAAGGTTATTCGTGGCTAATGAATGTAAACTACACATGAGAAGTAAACTTCCAAAGATTCAAAAAAGAATACAATTTACAAAAGATGTTTCTAAAATAATTATTTAAATTACTTTCTTTTAATATACCAAGTTTGATTTAACTAAAAATCTGAGTTAAATATCAAAGTAAGAGTGGACATTATTTCTGTAAGCTACTAGGAAAAATACTTACACCGAAAGGTTGTCCTGGGACTCATTAGCAGGTCTGTGATATACTTAATCTTACTTAGAAAGAATGCGGACAGAAATTCAGAATGAGATAATTATTATTGTTCGGGATTTTTCTCAGGTACAACCTATTCATACATTTAAAGCTATAATTTGAAACAAAGATATTATGTCTTATACCATGCATCCAGTTGAAAGAAAAATAGCTTATGATTTATTTGTGTTCTTCTTTCTCAAAGAGCAAATACAATTCATTTCAAAACACCATACTTCATTTTTAATAAACTATATTGATTATATTTCTTATTCCTTTCAGAAAGATAACAAGGTAGTCAAGAACTACAGGGAAAGACATGGAGGTAAAAAGAAATTCAGTGAGATGAACTTCGGTGCTACTATTCTCCTGGAGGTACATGACCATTTCAGAAGAGGGAGGTGAGAGGCTGAGCAGCTGAGCAGAGCTTTCAATTGACTGTAAGTTAAAATTTGTACAAACTCATAGGGTTAGAATCACAATATACTGGAGTTCAATCTATAAATTTCAAGATGTGCCATCCTCACCAAGGAGTATAAATACAAAAACACTCCTTAGGCACACTGTGGTAAAGTGACTGAAAAGCAAAAACCAAAAATTTTAAAAGCAGCCACAGAAAAGATATATTACCTTCAAAGGAGAGTCAATCAGACTTATAGCTAGCTTCTCAACAAAAACAGTGGATGCCAGAACATAATAAAATAACTTCAAGTTGCTAGGAGGAAATAAATACAGATATTAATTCTATACCAAGAAAATACCTTTCAAAATGAAAACTAAAACAGAGACATTTTCCGATAAAGAAACCCTGACAGCATTCATTATCAGTAGGCCACAATAAATGAAATATTAAAGGTGATTCTTCAGGAAGAAGAAAAATAATGTTAGTTGAAATAAGATGCAGGTGGAAATGAAGAACAAGGAAAAGAGGAATAAAATAAATACCAATAATATTTATGGAATTAAATAATAGTAATTATATTTTCTGGGTTTTTTTTTTAATTTACAGAGAATTTCAATACTTGATGTTTATAGCCCATAACTTGAACAAAGGGGTAACGATGCGAAAGCATTTCAGGACTTTCGCACTCTCAAGGAAGAGGTAAGAGTACAATTTAGAATAGTCATTGGTAAGTCAAGGAGGTATTTTATCCTGGAACAACCACAATAAGAGTTGTAAAACAGCATAAAAAATATGTAACTAACTGGGCAGGGGAGAGAAATGTAGAATAACAAAATATTATTTATAAGAGACATACCTTAAAGAATTCTCCAAAAAGTTGGAAATGATGAATACTAACAATAATGGGAAAAAATTAATAAAAGACATTATATTAAAATTAAGAACTTCTGTTCATCAAAAGAAATCTTTAAGAGAGGAAAAGCAAACCAGAGCAGTGCAAGTTATTTGCAAAACTTATCACTGATAAAATGCTCCTATCTTGAATATTTAAATATTTAAGATAGAAAAGGTTTACAAACCAATAGAAAAATGGGCATGATAATTTAATAGATACAACACAAAATGCAATATCCACATGACCATTAGACACATACAAAAAGTTTATTTTATACTCTGTTGTCAATTAAGCACTATCTGTACTCACTTTTAAGTTCTCTTCTGCATCACAAAAAGAGAAGTCAAGGACTACATTTTGAGAATCCCCTCCCCACTATGGTTCTAGTATAGAATTTGCCAGTAAAAAGCACTCACATTAAAGTTCAAAAGTGGGAGAGGAGGCAAAGTCAGAGGACCAGAAGAGTGAGATGATCTTTACCAAGCCTGCATGGGGAACTCTTGACAAAAACTCCTAGGTATATACCCGATCAAACTTAGTGCATACATGCACCAAACTACATGCACAACAATGTGTATAGCAACATTGTTCATAATGAAATAACCCAAATGTCTATCCACCCTGAATGATAAATATATCGTGATTTACCCATAAAATTCAATACAACAGTAAAAATAACTGAACTCTAGATATATGTAACAAGTACTGTGTCTAAAGATAAACATGTTTGAAACAAACTCCATTTTTAATTTTAATTTTATTTTTTATTTTTTTGAGACAGAGTCTCACTCTGTCGCCCAGGCTGGAGTGCAGTGGCTGGATCTCAGCTCACTGCAAGCTCCGCCTCCCGGGTTTAGGCCATTCTCCTGCCTCAGGCTCCGGAGTAGCTGGGACTACAGGTGCCTGCCACCTCGCCCGGCTAGTTTTTTGCATTTTTTTTAGTAGAGACGGGGTTTCACCGTGTTAGCCAGGATGGTCTCGATCTCCTGACCTCGTGATCCACCCATCTCGGCCTCCCAAAGTGCTGGGATTACAGGCTTGAGCCACCGTGCCCAGCCTTTAATTTTTTAAAGATGTATTGCTGATAGAATCAGGTATGATGAAACATCTACCAAGAGAACCAAATGAGACACTGGAGGCTTTTTTTTTTTTTTTTTTTTTTTTGTATTCCTTCCATATCTTTACACTTTGCATCTAGTCTCTAAATTCTGCTCAATTCAATAACATAGGTAAACTATATTAAATACTTATGTGTCACTCTCTGCATTAAGAACTGTATGTAGAAAAATCTAATTCAATCCTGGTAAAGATCCTAGGAGATAAGCACTCTTAACCTTGATGAGGAAACTGAGGCATGGCAACCTCAACTAATTTACCAAGTCCCATAGCTAGAAACAGTAAAGCCAGGATTCAAACTCAACACCTTGACCAGAGAGACTATGACCCACACTCCAGTCAAGCTCTGAAGTATTCCTCAAAATCTGTTTCCCTCCAAGCTCTCAATCCAGTCTGTCTGAATTTCTAAAAGCCTCCTATAGTCTCACTGTGTTCATTACTCTTCTCCAACCCACTATCCATCGTGTTACATGATACCTTTTGAACACCTTCACTAACTGCTATCTAAGTCTACTATTGTCTATTAAATCTCTAATTGGCAACATTATTACGATAGTAAGAAATGTAGCATTATCCATGAAAATTATTTTGAGTTGAACTATATAATTTTGTCTATTTAGTTTAATTGTATTAGCTAATATACTTGGGAATTTAGCTTTAGTAAATAGATTTACCGGTATACTTGCCTCTTTTAAAAATTGTTTTCTGTTCCAACGCCATGGCTCATGCCTTTAATCCTAGCACTTTGGGAGGCCGAGGTGGACAGATCACCTGAGGTCTGGAACTCGAGACCAGCCTGACCAACATGGAGAAACCCCATCTCTAATAAAAATATAAAAAAATTAGCTGGGAATGATAGTGCATGCCTGTAATCCTAGCTACTCAGGAGATTGAGGCAGAAGAATTGCTTGAACCTGGGAGGCAAAGGTTGCTGTGTGCCCAGATTGTGCCATTGCACTCCAGTCTGAGCAGCAAGAACAAAACTCCGTCTCAAAAAAAAAAAAAATTGTTTTCTTATTTTATTTTCTGAAGCTAAAAGCACATCATCTGTATCCCGCAAAAAATGCCTTTATAACTCTGCTCTCTTTTTTTAAGTTTTTAACCCGTCTACTTCTAAGAAGATGTGAGAGGGTTAACACGTTAATGTAGCCATACAGTGGAGCAGCCTAGGAGAAAAGATGTTATTATGCGTTGCTTACAACTGAACACTGAGTATACCTCTGACCACATCTCCAGGTAGGACTCCTCAAATCATAGGGATGAAGGTTGAGTGAAAATTCTGATAGGAAAGAACCAGCAGCACTTTAACTTAATTGTTCTCTTGGACCAGTTGGGTCCCATTGCCTGTAATAAAGGTGGATTGCAGAATAAACTCTATTTGTCAGTATTACTAAAAAGGCTCTTTACCTTCTGGTCCCAAACCTGCCTATGAGCCTTTTTTCTACTCCACTTTCTACACTGCTACCTCCTCTTTGGCCCGGAATACTACAATGGCATCCTAATCCCTCTCTTTGCTCTCACTTTTGCCCCTCCTACAATCAGTTCTCTTCACAGCAAATGGGGTTATCCTTTAAAGGCATGAAGCTCATAAGGCCACAGCCTTGCTCAAAGCCCTGCAATATTTCCCAGCCTATTTAAAATAGAATTCAAAATGCTTTCAATGGTCTTACAAGCTTGGTTCTCTCTGACATCATCCCCTACCACCTGCTCCTTGCCATTGCTGGGGAATACCAACCATACTCCTACTTCAGTAGTTTTGTATTTGCTGCTCCCTCTGTCTAAACTCTTCTTACATCAAGTATTTCTATCCCTCATTTCTCTCCAGAGAGATTTGCCTTAGCTCTCCTATCCACTAAAACAGCAGTCCCTAATTATTTGGCACCAGGTTTCCTGGAAGACAATTTTCCTGGGGTGGGGTGGAGGGCATGATTTTGGGATGGAACTGATCCACTCTGATAATCAGTCATTAATTAAATTCTCATAAGGAGCATATAAACTAGATTGTGAACTCGCAGTGCAGTTCACAATAGGGTTCATGCTCCTATGAGAATCTAATGTCACTGCTGATCTGGCAGGAGGCAGAGTTCAGGTGGTAATGCTCACTCACCCACTGCTCACCTTCTGCTGTGCCATCCAGTTCCTAACAGACCAGAGATGGGTTAGGGATCCCTGTAATAAAACACTCCTCATAATTCCCTGTGCCCTTGCCCCACTTCACTTTGGCTTCTAGCACTTATCACTCTCTAACATTATATTATCCATTTGATAATGTTTTCATAGCTTTCTGTCCTCTTTGGAATGTTAGCAGGAGCTTTGTTTCTCTACCAAATTCCAAGCACTCAGAAGAGTGCATAGTACTCAATAAATTTTAAATGAATAAATAAGTAATGAATATTTGAATGGGGCTTATGACTTACCTACTGAAAAACCCTATTGTCTTTAGACAAAGACATTCTAGGTCTCTCACAAGGAAGCTCAACCTACCTTCTGGTATTTTTACACAGCCTTCTTGCTTTGCAACCTGCAGTGTTACTCTAGATAGTTTACTCTTTCCTAATATGCTATGCTTTGAGATACTGTGTCTCTACACCCTCCCTTAAAATAATTCCTCTTCCTAGAAACCTCTATATCCGCTTCTCTACTTAATGAAATTCCACTCATCCATCAAGATTTACCTGGCAGGGCACGGTGGCTCATGCCTGTAATCCCAGCACTTTGGGAGGCTGAGGTAGGCAGATTACAAGGTCAGGAGATTGAGACCATCCTGTTTACAGTGAAACCCCATCTCTGCTAAAAATACAAAAAAAAAAAAAATAGCCAGGTGTGGTGGCAGGTGCCTGTAGTCCCAGCTACTAGGGAGGCTGAGGCAGAAAAACGGCGTGAACCCAGGAGGTGGAGCTTGCTGTGAGCCCAGATCACGCCACTGCACTCCAGTCTGGGCAACAGAGCGAGTCTCTATCCATATATATCTA
>NW_016803104.1:1272361-1298588 GCF_001698545.2 Rhinopithecus bieti
TATATATATATTTACCTAAACTATCATTCCTTTGTAAAACTTCCCTGGCAAAAGTTTATCTTCAATAAGGAACAAATATGGTCTTAATTGCAGAGTACCTATTAATAGATGCCAAAAAGTCAATTATGTTTTAAATGATGTTCAATTTTCTTCAAGTCCACCTTTGACCAGGCATCTTAGTTTTGTGTTGTTACAACAGATTACAACAGACTGGGTAGTTTATAAAAGGAAAAAGTAATTTCTCACAATTCTACAGGCTGGGAAGTCCAATACCAAAATGCTAACATCTTATGAGGGCTTTCTTACTGCATCATCCCATGGCAGAAAATGGGAGAGCAAAAGAGTGTGCAAGAGAGGGCAATAGAGGGCCAATCTCTTTCTCTTATTAAGAACCCACTCCCACAGAAACTAACCCATTTCTGTAATAATGGCATTAATCTATTCATAAAGGACTCTGCCTGTTCACCTCTTAAAGGTTACACCTCTCTACACTGTTGCACTGGCAATTAAGTTTCCAACAGATGAATACTGACAGACCCATAAATACCACAGCACAAGGGTAGTAGTACATTCATTCTCAATCATTGTTGAGGTTTTCTCAGGATTATAAAGGAGAGTCTTGGCATTTTAGCAAGAAATCATTTGTGGAAGAGTTCTGTAGTCATTCGACCATACTTATCTCTGCCAACACGCTAATTGCCTAAGCTGGATTTCTCCGGAAAGGGAGTCCAGCTCCAGAACTTCCCAGTTGAGCTGAGACCCACACTTCCAATTTCAGGATGGTTAGTATTCCACGTCACCAACATGGGGAGAAATTCTTCATCTAGTAACCTACATGTAAATGGAGTCAAGTTGTCTGCCCTAAGTGGATCCCCAACAAAAAGCCCATAGTTTCTGCCATCCTCACCCTTATTCTTAGTCTCAGAGATTTTTCAGGTATTTCACTTTTACTCAGGTCTATCCCTAAAATCTAATACTCACATGTATCTTTTCCTCTGTCTAGGACATTCAAATACATTCTAATTAGCTAAATCAAAACCAATAAGGAGGAAATACTACAAAAGAGCCATGACACCTTCTTGAGATGTGTGAGAAACTATAAAGCAGCAAGAATAAAGTAAAAATTAGCATCCCGAGAAATTATCCTTGCTACCCAGTGCTAAATAAAAGTGAATTTTTTAAGTCAGCTAATTCTAGATACACAATAGAGACAAAAAATCACTTAGAAGTACATTTCATTATTATATTACCATTCTACTGCAGCACAAATATAAGGCAGGTAGGAAACACCCATAAATATTGAATGCTGCCCTTCACTGTGACATTGGCATAATTTATTGGGAAGTGGGTAAGAAAGTTTATGCAAGGAAATAAAGGTGCCTGTTGAGAAGGAAGTACCTGAGAACCCAATTACTTTTCCAGAAGAGTCACAATTATGGTAATTTAGGTGGACAAAGTGACTCCACTAATTTCTGATTCAAATTCTCATTGGGCACCATAAGGGAACGAGGAATCTATGCTACTTACTAAGGCTCAGCACAACAGTCAAGCATTTCATGGAAGAAGGCCAGTTCCATGAGCACATGAAGTTGACCCAGTCAGCTAGAAAATAGTGGCTAAGCTTGAAGATGAACAAAGCTCTCTCATCTCGAATTCCAAGGGTGGGTGCATTGACACAGCCTGTTCAGAATTCTGTTTCAGTGAGGCATCACAAAGGTGTGGACAAGTATTCATCTGACTCTGAAGAAACAGTGTTTAATGGTGACATCACATTTTTAGCAACCAAAAAACACAATCAGATTTCATAATTCAGATATACCTTTTTTGCCTATATAAACTTCAAGAAGTTTGAAAAATCATAAGGACTACAAGCTCATGAGGGCTTGCATAATAAATTGGAAAAAATTATAAACATGTGATTATATTTTCCCAAAATGATGCAGATGATACTGTTTAGACATATTTGTATCATCAAATAGACTGAATTCCCTGTATATCTAGATCACATTTTTTATTCCTTATAATCCTAGTATTTTTAAACAATTCAATAACCTTATTGAAATAATAACTGAATAGTTTCCATTCAATATCCTATAATTGATTGCTAAGAGTTTTTAAAACCTATTCGTTCCAGTAACCAGACCCTAGATGCACTACTTTTCTCCCATCCCTTATACCTTTCCTCTTCTAAGTCTAAAAACCTGGTCTGACTCATCAAAAATACAACAGTATATACCATTTAGCTTTTTTTTTTTAGTCTTATTAGATCACCTTTAAATATGAGATTATTTGGGCTTCATTAAAATATTCACAGATACAACAAATTGGATTTTCTGCTGAACATTTAGAAAAGGAATCTGTGTGTTTTACCTAAATTGTGTCAGTAACTAAAGAGAGAAAACTATGTTTTGTCAAAGAAGACTACCTGTGTTAGTCTCCAGTTCAGTTCTCCTCTGGCATGAGTTAAAGCAGATTTGAAGGAACTGTGTCCCTGCAGACATTGCTCATTGCTGGCTCTTGGAAGCACTCATTTGTGTTCTACTTTGACTCTAAACAATCATTTATAAGCAGCCTACTCACAGCAAAGCATCAGTCCTCTCTCATTGCCTCAGATACATTGATCTTTGGGGAGAGGGTGACACAACTGTGAACACAAAGTAAGCAGGCTGTAAAGTGGAGATACATCACCCCCATGAAACACACATAGAAACACACAGGCATCATGTGGGATCTCTGTAAGTCAGGAAGAAAATCCTTTACAAGCCTCTTCCTACCTGTCAATATCCATCACCCAAAGAACCAGGAAAGCCTTAGGCAAGCAACAATTACTTCAGACTCAGCAGGCTGGCAGGTTCACTGACACCCACCACTGGAACTGATCCCATCTGAATATTATGAATGTCTTCCTTCCAAGCTACCTGATATAAGTGTCTGTCTCTCACCATCTCTCTGCTCAGATACAGAATGAAAATAGTCCAAGTTTTAGCTATTTTTTGGTAAGACTAAGTCTGTGTAAATTATTCTTAAAAGAAGGACTGGCCATAGGTCCGATGATTTAGCCTCACTTATAATTTCATAAATAAGAAAGTGATCCTGAATTCACAAAACTAAGAAATCTGTTTGCTATATCCTGAGGTAAAACTTGTTCGCAGTTTTCCATCAGGACTCACAATTTTCCAGGTCCCAGAGAATCTGTTGGATATCACAAAACTCATGTCAACACAATAATTGGGAGATAACTCAGCTTATCTATTACTGTAATAATATCTACTATGTTATATCATTCATGGGAGTGGAGCACTACATTCTGATTAATGTCAGTTGATTAACAGCTGGGCAGAGGGCTCATGCCTATAACACCAGCACTTTGGGAGCCCAAAGTGAGTGTATCACCTTAGGTCAGGAGTTTGAGATCAGCCTGACCAACATGGTGAAACCCAATCTCTACTGAAACTACAAAAATTAGCCAGATGTGCTGGTGCATTCCTGTAATCCCAGATACTCAGGAGGCTGAGACACGAGAATCACTTGAACCCAGGAGGCAGAAGTTGCAGTGAGCCAAGATTGCATCCCTGTACTCTAGCCTGGGTGACAGAGTAAGACTCTGTTTAAAAAAAAAAAAAAAAAGTAAACTGATTAACAAACACATTTGCTATTGTCACCTTTTTTACAGATTTTTTTTATAGAAATATTTTCTTACTTTGACTTATACATGGCTCTCCCTTGATGACACCATTTCACTTTCAGTTAACTTTAGAGCAGGGCTGCCCATTTTGCTACAGCACAAATAGGCTTTGGTAGGATGGAAAAATCAACCATCTATTTTCTCAGGATTATCACTTTCACACCATTGCTTTTTCACTTCCATAAAGTGGAATATTGTAAAATGGAATACATATTTTTGATGATTCCATCTACACTTACCAGCTTCTATTTGACGGATAACTATCTCACCTTTATCAAAAACTTGGACACTGAATCAGAGGTATTTTCTCCTGCCATAATTCTAGGTGATAGAATCTCTTTTTTTTTCAAGATGGTAGATTGAAGGCATCGTTAGCATGCCTCTCCCACTTGGAAAGACAAAATAATATATAGAGACTCATGTTGTGAACATTTTTTCCAAGAAGCAACACAGGAACTTAACAGGAAAACTGAAAGAAACCACAGACCCTTTGAAAGAAGTAGAAGGCTCCAACTTACACTGTGAGCCAGGCAGAAAACTCTAAGCCCCAAGAGTGTGAGAGGGGGAGAGACTGCCTCTGGGATATACACTCCCACTGGGAAAACGGATCATCCATGCCTTCAGGAGAATGCTTTAACTCTACCCCATTCAGGAGCTGATTTAGTGAGTGGTGGGGACTATATGAGAAGGACTTGACAGGGCCAGGAGACAAGGAAATTCTGGACAGAAAAGGTCCCTGGTGAGGGCCCCACCCTCAAGCCAAAAGGCCTGAAACCACCACCCAAAGTGAGACCTTACATTCCTGTTTTCCTGCTCAAATGTTACCTTTTCCAAAACTACCCATTGTCGGCCCTGCACCCTCATCCTGTGCCCATAAAAAACCCAGGCTCAGCCAGCAGAGAGGAGAAGCAGCTGGACGTCACAGACTATGGCTGGACATTGGAGAGAAGTGGCTTAACTTCAGAGAGACAGGTTAAAGGCATAACTTCAGAGAAGAATCCGGCCAGAGACAGTCAGACCTCAGGGGAAGATTATCTTCCCGACACATCTCCCTTTAAGCTCCTCTTTCCACTGAAAGCCACCTCTGTTGGCAAAAATGTCTCCCACATTTACCATCCTTCGATTTGTTTGTGCAACCTCATTTCTCCTGGATGCCAGACAAGAACTCGGAAACCATGAGTGCAGATGCAAAAGGCTGTCATACTGACCCTCTGCCCTTGCTGGTGGAAGGCAGCTGCCTCACGTGAAAAGGTAGAGGGTCCACTGAGCTGTTAACACTTAAGCTGTCTGCAGGCAGCCAAGCTAAAGGAGCACTGTGACATGTCCTCTGGGACTTCAGGGGGCATCTCCTCCCAGATGCTGCCACAGGGCTGGCATGGAGGTGTATATGGCCGGCACCCGAACTCCTGCACCCACTCACCAGCATACTCCCTCCCACAAGTGGTGGAGCACAGTGGATCGGAGTAAGTGGAGTTCACCCTTGCTGTTGCTGGAGTGGCCAGCTGACTCCAGCACTTACGTACTCCAGTTCCCACCTCATTCACTCACATACTTCCTCACGTGAAGAGTTGAGAGTAGTTGTAAAGGTGGCACCCCCTTCACAAGTCCTGTGAAGGGGTCAGGGAAATATACTGCTTCAGAGTGGCATCAGCACATTCTTTGCATGTACTCTCAGACTGCAGTGGGATAGAGGGAAGCCCATCCTGATCCTACCCTACAAGGAACTACAGAAGCCAGCCAGCTAACTCAGGCAGCAGTCACAGGTCCAGAGAAGTTCCTAATTAGGATTTCCAATATAATCTTGAGTGAAGATGAATCCCCTTGGCCAGATCCAATGGGCAAGAGGGAAGTATGCTACAGCCACAGGCACAGGAAGTGGATGCCCCTGCTTCATGGGCAGACCAGGAAGGGTGTGGCCTGAAAGCCATGGTTTCTGCCTTGGGCAGTTTTGAGTTCTGAGCACAGACTGCTTGGAATTCAGTTAGCTGCTGCTAGTGGAATGTTGTGGCTGTCAGACCTGCCTTGCCAGCTACAAGGGAGCTGGATGGGGCATACTGCCACCTGCTACTCCCCACTACCCCCAAAAATTCTTTTGTACAATGGAGGTAGCTGCCCTCCTCCCTGGGACATTACCCCAGGGGTCAGAGAGCTGCACTCTGATCCCCATTGAGGTAGCTGCTGGTGCCTGCATGAAAGGAGCCACGGCATGGACTTACCTGGCCCAGCCCTCACCTGGCTTTGCCTCTCCACCTACCTTGGTAACTTAACACAAAGGACAGAAATTTTAGGGAGCTCCATGGCCTTTACCATTGACTGAGACACCAGAGTACCTCGTCAGGGAAACATGAGACAAGCACAAATCCCACTGCTACCACTGGAATGGGTGCTCCTTTGCAAGTGCAACTCTCTGGCTGGAGCCCAACTGAGACAGTCCATTACAACATCAGCAGGCAGAATAACACAGTGCCCATAAAGGACAAAGCTTTTGCATGATCTCAGCTATCGCCATTGCCTGCATTACTCTGGCTAATCAGGAGGTCTTCAGTCTGTCCATATGGCCAGTTTGTTGCTACTGCAACTGGCATTTGAGAAAGCCAGCACACTAATGCTATTTATAAGCAAGGAATCTCACAGAATCTATGTCACTCCCCTGCTCCCCCATCAGAGCTAGTGCTGGTACCTGCTGCTAGGAGATTTGAGGATAGGTCACATCACTGGATCCCTTGCAGACATTCCTCATCACCAGCCTGGAGTGTAGCAGCCCCGCTGGGTGGCTAGACCCAGAGCAGCAGCAGCATTCACAGTAACGTGGCCCTCAAGGATTTCTAGTCCTAGGGGAAAGGGAAGTGCACCACAAGTGACAAGAGAATCCAGATGCAGGCTCTGAGTCCCAGAACTTTTCTCTTGTGAGAAGTTTCTCTCAGCAGAGAGACAGGGGCAGTGCTGGGCTCAGTGGGGAAATTCTACAGCTCTACTCCAATAGACAATCAGCCTTGGTCCTCATGAAGGGTCTTGGAGAAGGGGACTTCTTCTCACCTTTATCCACCACTGCAAACACAACTGGAGTTTCTCCCATGGGAGCTCAGTGTGGGGGCACCTGTAGACAACCTTTCTGGAACACTTCATGGTGACTGAAAGCCCACAGAAGGAATGCCCTCCAGGTTCAGGCTTGTATGAAAGGGAAAGTCACAATCCCTCTCTGCATGGTACACCATCATTCCTGCAGATGAAAGCAGACATCTGTCTGATCTCAATAGCCGGAACACTGGGTCAGGTGTGGAAGTAGGAAGAGGATCTCTTTCCTGCTGACCTGGTAGGAGTCAGGAGACTGGTAGGAGAACTAGGGTGGCACTCTCCCTTCCCCTTGAAAAGATCTCAGTGCATTGTACTTTGAGCTCCCCTGGCCACCTTTGTTATGGATGAGACATCTGCCCATCATTGGATATTGCATGTACCAACCTGCTTTAGCCTGCTTTATTTACCCATGGACAACACTAACTGGCCTGAAGCCTAAGCTGTTCAACCTAGTGAATAAAATACTGAGGAAAAATATAAATAAATAAGTGAGTGAGTGCACGTCACTGGGGAACAACTTAAGCTTCATGAGACCTCTGCACTTCTGACACCACAGGAGGCAGTGAACCTACTCACATACCAAACACATCACTACTACAACCAGCGACTGAAAAAACCATCATACAAAACTCTCTGTAACCAAGAAACTCATAGAGTCTTCACCACTGAATGCACCCAGAGCCAAATTAGGTTGCAATAAACTATAAACATTACTGCCATATCCTCAACAGGGGAAAGAAATTTAAAAACCACTGTCAGATCAAAATAAATTCAAAATAATTAGAAATAGTTTACCCAAATGAGAAGGAACCAGAAAAAATACTTCTGGCAATACAAAAAAAAAAACAGAGTTATATAACATCCCCCAGAATATCATACTAACTCTCCAGCAATGTATTGAAACCAAGATGAAATTTTTGAAATACCTGATAAAAAATTCTAAAGGTTGATTATTAAGTTACTCAAGGATATACAAGAGAATTGTAAGAATCAATGTAAATATATATTTTTTTTAATTTAGGATACAAATAAAAAAATTCCAAAGAGATATTTTAATGAAAAAACAATTCGAATTTCTAGAAATGAAAGACACATTTAGGGAATTACAAAATGCAGTAAAATAGACTACACCAAGTAGAAGAAAGAATCTCAGAGCTCAAAGACAAGGTTTTTGAATTAATCCAGTAAGACAATAATAAAGAAAAAAGAATTAAAAGAGATGAACAAAGTCTCCAAGAAATATGGGATTATGTAATATAGGCAAGCCTAAGAATCATTGGTGTTACTTAGGGTAAATAAAGCAAAAGTTTTGCCTCAATAATATAACTAGTATTGTCAGTGTAGTGCTGAGGTCCCCAACTACTATTATCTTGCTATCTCTCTTTTTGCTTAGGTCTAGTAGTAATTATTTTATGAATCTGGGAGCTCTAGAGTTAGGTGCATATGTATTCAAAATTGTTAGGATTGATATGTTCAGGAAAGTTTTAAAAACTTATTTGAGGGAGTAATTAAGGAAAACTTTCTTGGCCTTTCTAGAAATACAAGAAGCTCAAAGACTCCCTGGAAGATTAATTGCTAAAAAGGACATTACCAAAACATATAGTCATCAGGCTATCTAAAGGCAATATGAAAGAAAGAATTCTAGCAGCAGCAAGACAAAAGTATCAGGTAACCTGTAAGGGGAAAACTATCAGACTAACATCAGACTTCTCAGCAGAAACTTTACAAACCAGAAGGGACTGCAGCCCTATCTTTAGCCTCTTAAACAGAATTAGTGTCAGCCAAGAATTTTTTATTCAGCAAAACCACATTTTGGTCAAGCACAGTGGCTCACACCTATAATCCCAGCACTTTGGGAGGCCGAGGCAGGTGGATAACGAGGTCAGGAGATCAAGAACATCCTGGCTAACATGGTGAAACCCCATCTCTAATAAAAATACAAAAAATTAGCTGGGCATGGTGGCAAGAGCCTGTAGTCCTAGCTACTTAGGAGGCTGAAGCAGGAGAATTGTGTGAACCTGGGAGGCGGAGCTTGCAGTAAGCCGAGATCACACCACTGCACTCCAACCTGGGTGACAGAGCAAGACTCTGTCTCAAAAAACGACAACAACAAAAACAAAAACAACCAACAAAAGGACTACATTTTATCAATGAAAAAGAAATAAAGCCATGTTCAGGCAAGAAAATACTGAAGGAATTTGTCACTATCAGATCAGCCATATAAAACGTACTAAAAAGAATTATAAATCTTGAAACAAAAGATTGATAGGTTGATATGCAGCAGAATAGAACCTCTTGAAAGCATAAAATTCATAGGCCCTAAAAGCAGTAACACAATGAAGAAAACGAACTAGGTAACAATTAACTATCTGACTGGAAGCACACCTCACATCTTAATATTAACATTGAATTTAAATGGCCTGAATGCTCAACTGAAAAGATACAGATTGGCAGAAAAGATAAAAAGTTATAAACCAAATATATGCTGTTTTCAAGAGGCACATCTAACATGTAAGGATTCTTACAGACAAAAGGTGAAGGGGTAGGAAAAGATATTCCACACAAATTGAAACCAAAAGTGAGCAGGGATGCCTCTTCTTATATCAAACAAAACAGTCTTTAAAGCAACAGCAGGAAAAAAATAGACAAAAAAATGTCATTATATAATCAGAAAAGGGTCAATCCAACAAGAAGATAAAACAATCCTAAATGTATATGCATCTAACTCTAGAGATCCCAGATTCATAAAACAATTACTACTAGACCTAAGAAAAGAGATAGATAGCAACATAATAATATTTGGGGACTTTGGCACTACACTATCAACCCTAGATATATTATTGAGGCAGAAAGTTAAAAAGAAACACTGAACTGAATCACACTGTAAAATAAATGGACACTTACAAAACATTCTACCCAAGAAATATAAAATATACACTCTTCTCTTCAGCACATGGAACATTCTCCAAGATAGAGCATATGATAAGTATCAAAACAAGTCTCAACAAATTTTAAAAATCAAAATGATATCAAGTATTTTTTCAAACCACAGAAAAATAAAACTAGAAATCAATTCCAAAAAGAGCCCTCAAAACTATATAATACATGAAAATTGAATCTGCTACTGAATGATTTTGGCATTAACAATGAAATTGAGGTAAAAATTTAAAATTCTTTGAAATGAATAACAAGGGGATAAAAACTGAGGGGATACAGCAAAAACAGTGCCAAAAGGAAAGTATATTTATAGAGATAAATGTCTGCATCAAACTGTCTGAAAGATCACAAATCGACAACATAACACCATACCTCACGGACCTAGAGCAACGAGAGCAAACCAAACCAAAAGATAGCAGAATAGAAATGACAAAGAACAGAGCAGAACTAAAGAAACTTTAATCAAAAAAGATAATACAGAAGATAAATGAAACAACAAATTGATTCTTCGAAAATATAAACAAAAGTAATAGAGCATTGGCTACATTAACCAAGAAGAGAGAAGATTCAAATAAGCTCAGTTAGAAATGAAAACTGTGACATTACAACAAACACCACAGAAATACAAAAGATCCTTTGAGACTACAATGAACACATCTATAACACAAATTACAAAATCTAGAAAAAATGGATAAATTCCTGGAAACATACAACCCTCCTAGCTTGAATCAGGAAGAAATAGAAATCCTGAATGAACAATAACAAGCCGTGAGATTGAATCAGTAATTTAGACAAAAAAAATGCCCACAAAAAAAATGCCCAGGGCCATATGGATTCACAGCCAGATTCTACCACACATTCAAAGAATATTTGGTACCAATCCTGCTTAAACTATTTCAAAATATTGAGAAAGAGGGAATCCTCCCTAACTCATTCTATGAAGCCAGTATCACCCTGATACCAAAGCCAGGAGAGAACAGAACAAAAAGCAAACTACACACCAATATCCCTTGATTAAAATAGATGCAAAAATCCTCAACAAAATACTAGCAACCCAAATCCAACAGCACATCAAAAAAAACTTACCATGATCAAGGGGGTTTCATCTCAGGGATGCCAAGATTGTTCAATATTCAAAAATCAATAAATGTGATTTGTCGCATAAGCAGAATTAAAAACAAAGCCATATCATCTCAACAGATACAAAAAAAACACTCAATAAAATCCAGATTTGCTTTAGAGTGAAAACATTCAACAAACTAGGCATTAAAGGAATATACCTCAAAATAATGAAAGCCATATATGACAAACCTACAGCCAACATCACATTGAGTGGGGAAAAGTTTAAAGCATTCCCCCTAAGAGCTGGAAGAAGACAAGTCTGCTCACTTTCACCACTTATATTCAACATACTGGTAGATGTCCTAGCCAGAGCAATCAGAGAAGAAAAAGAAATAACGGGCATCTAAATTGGAAAAGAGGAAGTCAAACTATCACTATTTTCCAGTGATATAATTGTGTATCTAGAAAACCCTGAAGACTCCTCCAAAAGGCTCCTAGATTTGATAAATGAATTCAGTAAAGTCTTAGGTTACAAAATCATTGTACACAAATCAGTAGCACTGCTATTAACCAACAATGAACAAGCTGAGAATCACATCAAGAACTCAATCCCTATTAGAATAGCTAAAAAATGCCTAGGAATATACTTACCCAAGGAGGTGAAACATCTCTGCAAGGAGAACTACAAAACACTGATGAAAGAAATAATAGATGATACAAACAAATGGAAATATACCCCATGCTCATGGATTAGAAGAATCAATATAATGACAATGATCATACTGTCCAAAGCAATCTACAGATTCAATGCAACTTCTATAAAAATATCAACATCATTTATAACAGAATGAGAAAAAACAATCCTAAAACTTACGTAGAACAATAAAAGAGCCTGAGTAGCCAAAGCAATCCTAAGCAGAAAGAAGCAATCTGGAGCCACCACATGACCTGACTTCAAATTATACTACAAGGCTATAGTAAAAAAAAAAAAAAAAAAATACAGTATTGGCATAAAAGTATATACCTAGACTAATGGAACAGAATATGGAACACAAAATTAAAGCAAATACTTACAACCAACTGATCTTAAAGCATATAATAACGTAAGTTGAGGAAAAGACACCCTATTCAATAAACGATGCTGGGAAAACTGAATAGCCACGTGTAGAGAATAAAACTGGGTCCCTATCTCTCACTATATACAAAAATCAATTCAAGATGCATTAAAGATTTAAATCTAAGATGTTAAAGTATAGAAATTCTAGAAGAAAACCTAGGAAAATCTTCTGGACATTGGCCTAGGCAAAGAATTTATTACTAAGACCTCAAAAGCAATGTAACAAAAACAAAAATAAATAAGATCTAAATAAACTAAAATCTTTAGTAATTATCAGAGTGAACAGACAACCCATAGCATGGAAAAATGTTTGCAAACTATGCATTTGATAAAGTACTAATATCTAGAATATAAAAGAAACTCAAGTCAGTGAGAAAAAATATAATCCTATCAATAAGTGGGCAAATGACATGAATAAGCATTTCTCAAAGGAAGATATAGAGTTGCCCCATCCCCCACTCCATGGTATCACTGGTGTACACATATGAACAGAGGCTTACAACCCTGTGTCCATCAGTGCCCCACGCTAGCTGAGGAGTGTGCACCCTTCCACTGGCATGTACAAATGAGCACAAATCCCACTGTCACAAGACTGAGAAAGTGCTTTGACTAGCACCACCCATAAGAGTGCTATGACCGGTGGCATGGGAACACCTTGGCCCCTTCAACACAGCAGGTTTCTAACCTCAAGGGGCCAGAGGACTAAGCCAGGGACTCGATACCAGCCCCACAGAGTTAGAGCACACAGCCCAGTAGTGCTGAGCTGAGTCTTTTCCCACAAAAATCTTCCAGAAATGAAATCAGTTGACTGGATTCACATTATACCAAAATCAAGTCACCAGGGGGCATCAAAGTAGATAAAAGCAAACAACAACAACAACAAAACATCCGAAGGACAGCAACTTCAAAGACTGAAGTAACATCAGCCAACACAGATGAGAAAGAAGCACAAGAACTCTGGCAACTCAAAAATCCACAGAGATTTTATACCTCTAAATGACCACAACAAGATGACAGGATAAAATTCACACATATCAATACTAATCTTGAATTTAAATAGGCTAAATGCCCCCAAGTAAAATGCATGGAGTAGAAAGTTGGATAAAGAAGCAAGATCCAATTGTATGCTGTCATCAAGAGACTCATCTCACATGCAATGACACCCATAGGCTCAAGGTACAAGGAGGAAAACTTATCTACCAAGCAAACAGAAATTGCTATTATAATTTCAGACAAAACAGATCTCAAACCAGCAAAATTTAAAAAACAAAACAAAGGATAGAACATTACAGTTAAGCATTCACCTCCACAAGTGAACCTAACTATTCTGAATACATACACACCCAACATATGAGTACTCATATTCATAAAGCAAGCAAGTGCTCACAGACCTTTGAAGAAACTTAGATAACCATACAACAACAGTGGGAGACTTTAACACCTCACTAGCAATATCAGATCATTGAGGCAGAAAACTAACACATATATTCAAGACCTAAACTTGACACTTGACCAAATGGACCTAATAGACATCTGCAGAACTCTACAACCCAAAACAGAATATAAATTCTCGTCTGCACATGGCATACTCTAAAATCAACCACACAATTAGTCACAAAACAATCCTCAGCAAATTTTTAAAAAACTAAAATTGTAACAACTACATGCTCTGACCAACAAAAAAAGAAAACTTCACTACCCTTAATGAACATAGATACAAAAATCCTCACCAAAACCCTGCAAACTGACTTCAGCAGCACATCTAAAACCTAATCCACAATGATCAAGTAGACTTTATCCCTGATATGCAAGGTTGGTTCAATATATGCAAATCAATAAATGTGATTCATAACATAAACGAACTGAAAACAAATACCACATAATTAATAGGTGCAGAAAAGCCTTTTGATAAAATTCAACATCATTTCATGTTATAAAAAAAGACCCTCAAGAAACAAGGCATTGAAGGAACATACCTCAAAATAATAAGAACCATTTATGGTAAGGCCACAGACAACATCATACTAAAGGGGCAAAAGCTGGAAGCATTTACCATAAAAACTAAAACAAGACAAGGATGCTCATTCTCACCACTTCTATGCCACATAGTACTAGACACCCTGGTTACAGCAATCAAGCAAGAAAAGAAATAAAAGGCATCCAAATAGAAAGTGAAACTATCCCTATTTGCAGACTATATTATTCTATATCTAGAAAACCCCATGATTTCTTCCCATAGCTCTTTGATCTAATAAACACCTTCAGCAAAGTTTCAGGATACAAACTTAATATACAAAAATTAGTAGCATTCCTATACACCAACAACATCCAAGCTGAAAGCCAAATCAAAATTCAATCCCATTTACAATAGCCACAAAAAGAATAAAACACCTAGGAATACAGCTAATGAAGGAGGTGAAAGATCTCTATGATGAAAATGACAAAACATTGTTCAAAGAAATCAGAGATGACACAAATGGAAAGTCATTTCATACTCATGGATAGGAGGGATCAACATTGTTAAAATGTTCGTACTGCCCAAATAAATTTAGATTCAATATGTTATTCCTATCAATTTACCAATTACATTTTTCAGAGAATTAGAAAAAAACTATTTCAAAATCCATATGGAACCAAAAATAAAGCCCAAATAGCTAAGGTAATCCTAAGCAAAAAGAGCAACAAACCTGGAGACATCATGCTACCCAATTTCAAACTATACTACAAGGGTATAGTAAACAAAAGAGTATGGTACTGGTAGAAAAACAGACACATAGACCAGTGAAGCAGAATAGAGACCCCAGAAATAATGCCACAAACCTACAACCATCTGATCTCTGATGACATCAATGAAAACAAACAATGGGGCAAAGACTCGCTACTCAATAAATGGTGCTGTGATAGCAGGCTAGCCATATGCAGAGGATTAAAACTGGACCCCTTCTTCACACCATATATACAAAAATAAACACAAGATGAATTAAAGACTTAAATGTAATACCTAAAACTATAAAAACTCTGGAAGATAACCTAGGAAATACCATTCTGGACACATAGGACCTGACAAATATTTCATGATGAAGGTGCCAAAGGCAGTTGCTACAAAAACAAAAATTGACAAATGGGACCTAATTAAACTAAAACTTCTGCACAAAAAAATTAAAAGAGTAAATAGACAACCTAGAGAATAGGAAAAAGTTTTGCAAACTATGCATCCATCAAAGGTCTAATATCCAGAATCTATAAGGAACTTAATTTAACAAGCACAAAACAACTTTATTAAAAAATGGGCAAAGAACATGAACAGTTTTCAGAAGATTTACATGCAGCCACAAGGATATACAAAGATGCTGAACATCACTAATCACTAGAGAAATGCAAAGCAAACCCAGTATTTGATAGCATCTCACACTACTCAGAATGGTTATTACTAAAAACTCAAAAACTAACAGATGCTGGCAAAGTTGATGAGAAAAAGAAATGTTTATACACTGCTGGTGGGAATGTAAATTAGTTCATCCATTGGGGAAAGCAGTTTGGTGATTTCTCAAAGAACTCAAAACAGAATTACCATTTAACCCAACAATGCCATCATTATGTATACACCCAAAGGAATACAAATTATTCTATCATAAAGACACCTGTACATATGTGTTTATTGCAGCACTATTCACAATAAAGCAAGATATGGAATCAACCTAAATGCTCATCAGTGGTAGATTGGATTTTTTAAAATGTGGTACATATACACCATGGAATACCATGCAGTCATAAAAATGTGATTATTTCCTTTGCAGCAATATGGATGTAGCTGGAGGCCATTATCACAAGTGAACTATCACAGGAACAGAAAACCAAACACTGCACGTTCTCACTTATATATGGGAACTAAACATTGAGTACATACAGACACAGAAAATGAAACAGACACCAAGGCCCACTTGAGGGTGGAGGGTGGAAGAAGGGTGAGGACTGAAAAACTACCTGTCAGGTTCTATGCTTATTCCCTGGGCAATGGAAAAATCTGTACACTAAACCCCTGTGACATGTAATTTACCTATATAAAAAACCTGCACATGTTCTCCTAAACCTAAAATAAAAAAAAAATTAAATAAGATGCAATGGCCAATAAACATATGAAAAAAATCTCCACATCATCAATAATTAGAGAAAGGCAAATTAAAACCACTGTAAGATACCACCTTACTTTAGCCAGAATTGCCACTATAAAAAGTTAAAAAACAATAAATGTTCACATAGATGTGGTGCAAAGGGAATAATTATACACTGCTGGTGGGAATGTAAATTAGTATAACCTCTGTGGAAAACAGTATGTAGATTTCTCAAAGAACTAAAAGTAGATCTACCATTTGATCCAGAAATCCCACTATTGAGTATCCACCCAAAAGAAAAGAAATTATTATATCAAAAAGATACCTGCACATATATGTTTATCATAGCACAATTTACAATTGCAAAGACATGGAACTAACTTAAGTGTCCATCAACTGATGAGTGGATAAAGAAAATATGGTACATATACACCATGGAATACCACTCAGCCATAAAAAGAATGAAATAATGTGTTTTTGCAGTAACTTGAATGAAACTGGAGGTTATTATTCTAAGTGAAGTAACTCAGTAATGGAAATTCAAATACCATATGTTCTTGCTTATAAATGGGAACTAAGATATAGGTTCACAAAGGCATACAGAGGGGTAGGATGGACACTGGAAACTCAGAAGAGGGTAGGGTGGGGAAGTGAGGGATAAAACACTACCTATTTGGTACAGTGTATATTAATCAAATGACAGGTGCACTAAAATTTCAGACTTTAACATTATACAATTCAGAAACGCAAACAAAACCACTTGTTCCCCTAAAGCTATTGAATTTTTTTTTTATTTCTAGGTAATTTAATGTCCTATGTGCATAATTTACTCAATAACTTAGCAGTTCCTTGGTCTCCTAAAGCTCAGTGAGATTTTCCACATTCTGGTTAAGTCATCCCATAAGAAGGCCTCAAAACCTGAACACTGAGTGCAGGGATAGTTAATCTGTAGGAGATGATCTCTAAAATTAGCATTAAAGGAAAAGTAACTAAGGCCTGGCCTAGCAGGTGATGGGAAAGGTGGGATGAGATGAGAGATTACAGTAAGTGAAGAAGAGGGAATTCTAGTCAATGCAGATGTCATGAATAATGGGAAAGAGATGAAAAAGAGATTGCTAATGGATTAGCCATAAGATGTTTGGTGAAGCTGGGAGTGATAAGAGATGAAGATCAAAGGAGATAGAGTAGGGATCTGATTATATGCCATGCTAAGGAATTTTGATCTTATTTATGGACAGCAAAGAGCTATTGAAAGGTGTTAAACAGAAAAAAACTGTTTCTACACTCAGAAGTCATTTCTGACACCAAATGTATGGGTTTTCCATGCCAAACAATTCTTCAATTGTCAGCAGAAACCAACCAGGTGTCCTATAATTAAATTCTGAGACTAACTACGAGGAGTTAACACAGACCTCACAGGTTAAGGGCTCAATCCTACAAAACTGCTACCCACTTCAATTGCAAGTAGTGAGTTCCTAGGTGATATGGTTTAGCTCTGTGTCCCCACCCAAATCTCATCTTGAATTGTACTCCCATAATTCCCACATGTTATGGGAGGGACCCAGTGGGAGATACTTGAATCATGGGGTGCAGTTTCTCCTATACTGTTCTCATGGTAGTGGATAAGTCTCATGAGATCTGATGGTTTAATAAGTGGAAACCCGCTTCACTTCATTCTCATTCTCTCTCTTGCCTGCTAAGATGTAAGATGTGGCTTTCGCCTTCTTCCATGATTGTGAGGCCTCCCCAGCCAAGTGGAACTGTGAGTCCAATTAAACCTCTTTATTTTGTAAATTACCAAGTCTCAGGTATGCCTTTATCAGCAGTGTGAAAATGAATACAACAAATTTGTACGAGTAGAGTGGTGTGCTGCTGAAAAGATACCCAAAAATGTGGAAGCAACTTTGGAACAGGCTAACAGGCAGAGGATGGAACAGTTTGGAGGGCCCAGAAGAAGAGGAAAATGTGAGCAAGTTTGAAACTTCCTAGAGACGTGTTGAATGGCTTTGCTCAAAATGTTGATAGTGATATGAACAATAAAGTCCAGGCTGAGGTGGTCTCAAATGGAAATGAGGAACTTGTTGAGAAATGGAGCAAAGGTGACTCTTGTAATGTTTTAGTAAAGAGAACTAGCAGCATTTTGCTCCTGCCCTAGAGATTTGTGGAACTCTGAACTTCAGAGAAATGATTTAGTGTATCTGGCAGAAGAAATTTCTAAGCAACAAAGCATTCAAGATGTGACTTGGGTGCTGTTAAAAGCATTCAGTTTTATAAGGGAAACAGAGCATAAAACTTCAGTAAATATGCAGCTTGACAATGTGATAGAAAACAAAATCCCATTATCTGAGGAGAAATTCAAGCTGGCCACAGAAATTTGCATAAGTAATGAGAAGCCCAATGTTAATCCCCAAGACCATGGTAAAATGTCTCCAGGGCATGACAGAGGTCTTCAACAGCAGCCCCTCCCATCACAGGCCTGGAGGCCTAAGAGGAAAAAGTGGACTTGTGGGCCGGGCCCAGTGTCTGCGTGTTGTGCGCAGCCAAGGGACTTGGTGCCCTGTGTGCCAGTCACTGGAGGAATGGCTAAAAGGGGCCAACATAGAGGTCAGGCTATGGCTTTAGAGGGTGGAAGCCTCAAATCTTGGCAGCCTCCATGTGGTATTGAGCCTGAGAGTACACAGACATCAAGAATTGGGGTTTGGGAACCTCTGCCTAGATTTCAGAATATGTATGGAAACGCCTGGATGTCCAGGTAGAACTTTGCTGCATGGAGAACCTCTGCTAGGGCAGTGTGGAAGGGAAATGTGGGGTCTGAGCCCCCGCACAGAGTCTCTACTGGTGTACCACCTAGTGGAGCTGTGAGAAGAAGGCCATCATCCTCCAGATCCTAGAATGGTAGATTCACCGACAGCTTGCACTGTGAGCCTGGTGAAGCCCTAGACACTCAATGCCAGCCTGTGAAAGCAGCTGGAAGGGATGCTGTACCCTGCAAAGCCACAAGGGTGGAACTGCCCAAGACCATGGGAAGCCACCTCTTGCATCAGGGTGACCTAGATGTGAGACATGGTATCAAAGGAGATCATTTTGGAGCTTTAAGATTTGACTGCCCTGCTGAATTCTGAACTTGCATAGGGTGCCCCTTTGTTTTGGTCAGTCTCTCCCTTTTAAAATGGCTGTATTTACCCAATACCTGTACCCCCATTGTATCTAGGAAGTAACTAAGTTGCTCTTGATTTTACAAGCTCATAGGTAGAAGGGACTTGTCTTGTTTCAGATAAGACTTTGGACTATGGACTTTTGAGTTAATGCTGTAATGAGTTAAAACTTTGGGGGACTGTTGGGAAGGCATGATTGGTTTTGAGATGTGAGGACATGAGATTTGACAGAGGCCAGGGCAGAATAATATGCTTTGGCTCTATGTCCCCACTCAAATCTCAAAGTGTATTCCCATGATTCCCATGTATTGTGGGAAGGACCCAGTGGGAGACAATTGAATCATGGGTGTTGTTTCTCCCATACTGTTCTCAGGGTAGTGAATAAGTCTCATGAGATCTGATGGTTTGATAAGGGAAATCTGTTTTACTTGATTCTCATTCTCTCTCTTGCCTGCTGTGATGTAAGTCATGCCTTTTGCCTTCCGCCATGATTGTGAGGCCTCCCCAGCCACAGGGAACTATTAGTCAAATTAAAACTCTTTCTTTTGTGAATTACCCGGTCTCAGCTATGTCTTTATCAGTAGCATGAAAATGAATACACCAGATTACCTACATTTTGTCTGACTTGGACAAAATTCAAAACTTCCCACAACCCCCAATTTATTGAGCTCAGGTTCAATAATTTGTTATAAAGCCTCGTGGAACTCAGGGAAACACTTTACTATTACAAGTTTATTATAAAGGATGTTGTAAAAAATACAAATGAATAGCAGTGAATCTATAAATTGCTTTGGGCAGTATAACCATTTTCACAATATTGATTCTTCCTATCTATGAGTATGGAATATTTCTCCATCTGTTTGTGTCCTGATTTCCTTAACTAGCACTGACATTCTTCATAGAACTAGAAAAAACTATTTTAAAATCTATATGGAACCAAAAAAGAGCTTGTAAGGCCAGGAACAATCCTAAGTAAAAAGAACAAAGCTGGAGGCTTCACACTACCCAACTATAAACTATACTACAAGGCTACAGTAACCAAAATAGCATGGTACTGGTATATGGTACTGATACATGACATATAGACCAATGGAACAGAATAGAGAACTCAGAAATAAAACCACATATCTACAACCATCTGATCTTTGACAAACCTGACAAAAACAAACAATGGGGAAAGGTTTTCCTATTTAACAAATGGTGTTGGGAGAACTGGCTAGCCCTATGCAGAAATTGAAACTGGACCCCTTCCTTAGACCTTATGCAAAAATTAACTCAAGATTGATTAAAGATTTAAATGTAAAACCCCAAACAGTAAAAACCACAGAAGAAAATCTAGGCAACACCATTCAGGACATAGGCATGAGCAAAGATTTTATGTTTAAATTGCTAAAAGCAATTGCAACAAAAGCAAAAATTGACAAATGGGATCTAACTAAAGAGCTTCTGCACAGTAAAAGAAACTATCATCAGAGGGAACAGATAACCTTCAGAATGGGAGGAAATTTTTACACTCTATTCATCTGACAAGGGTCTAATATCCAGAATCTACAAGGAACTTAAGCAAATTTACGAGAATAAAACAACCCCATTAAAAAGTGGGCAAAGGACACGAACAGGCACTTCTCAAAAGGAGACATGTATGTGGCCAACCATATGGAAAAAAGCTCAACATCACTGAGAGAAATGCAAATCAAAACCACAATGAGATACCATCTCATGCCAGACAGAATGGCAATTATTAAAATGTTAAGAAACAGATGCTGACAAGGTTGTAGAGAAATTGAAACACTTTTACACTGTTGGTGGTAAGCTAAATTAGTGCAACCATCGTGGAAGATTGTGTAGTGATTCCTTAAAGATTTAGAACCAGAAATACCATTTGACCCAGGAATCGTATTACTGGGTGTATACCCAAAGGAATACAAATCATTCTATTATGAAGATGTATGCTCATGTATGTCCAATGCAGCACTATTCACAATAGGAAAGACATGGAATCAACCCAAATGCCCATCAGTAATAGACTGGATAAAGAAAATGTGGTGCATACATAACCATGTAATACTATGCAGACATAAAAAGGAATGAGATCATGTCTTTTGCAAGGACCTGGATAAAGCTGGAAGCCATTATCCTCAGCAAACTAATGCAGGAACAGAAAACCAAACACCACATGTTCTTACTTACAAGTGGAAGCTCAACAAAGAGAACACATGGACACAGGGAGGGGAACACCACAAACTAGGGCCTGCTGGGGGAGGGTAGGGAGGGTGAGAGCATCAGGAAAAATAGCTAATGCAAGCCAGGCTTGGTACCTAGGTGATGGGTTGACAGGTGCAGCAAACCACCATGGCACACATTTACCTATGGAACAAACCTGTACATCCCGCACATGTACCCCAGAACATAAGATATACAAATGAGCAGTCAGATGAAGAGGTACCTAGGGCAAGGTCTGAAAGAGTCTCTAGCACAGGAGCTTCTGTTCCCATGGAGTTGGAGTGCCCTCCCTGCAGAGAGATGCATTTGCTAACCCAGAAGCTCTCTGAATTTCATTGTTTAGGGTTTTTATGGAGGCTCTACGTCAGCATGATTGAGTAAATCATTGGCCATTAGTGACTGAACTCAAGCTCCAGCCCCTCACTCCTTCCAAAAAGTCAGGGGATGAGGTTGAAAGTTTCAACCTTCTAACCACATGGTTGGCTCCTCTGGAAGCTTTCTAGGACATATCCTCCAGCCACACCCCAACCAAGAGTGATCACATTAGCATGAACTCAGGTATGACTGAAAGGGGCTTATGAAAAACAAATAATGCTCCTTTCACCCCTATTACTTAAGAAGATACAAGTGTTTCAGAAGCTCTATGCCAGGAAACCAAATATATTTTTCTTATTATATCACAGGTGTTAAGCAGAAAAATCAAATGACCAGATATTCTGGGTGGTCATACACAATCTGAATGAGCATATTCACATTTTTCGTTGTGTCCTCTCTGATTTCCTTAACTAGCATTGACATTAGTCTTGGAAAATGATGAGCCTTAATGTTTTGAATATATTCTTCTCCCTAGTCTCTTTCTTCTCTAGTTCTTAGATTTCTAGTAGACATATTTCTGTGTCTTAATTTCTTTTTTATATTTTCCATCTCCATATTTCACTGGTGAATTTTGAGTGATTTCCTTAAATATATCTTCAAATTTACTATTTTTTCTTTGACTATATCCAGTCTACTATTTAACCTATCACTGACTTTAGTATCACTGATTTTTCATTTCTAGAAATACTGTTTGGCTACTTTTACTTCTGCTTGTTTACTTTCTTAAGCTTATTATTGTTATATGAACTCCATTATTTTTTACCTCTGTAATAACATAAACACACTCATTATGATTTCTCTGCACTATTCAATTCCTAGGGTATAATTTTTCTTTTTTTTTTTCTGATTCTTTCTCATGGTATTAAATTTTCTTGTGTTCTAGAAGAGGCTTTTGTCTCTCAGTCACATTTTCAAAATAAACTATCTCTGTGTATGCCAAGCACAGGCATGGTCCTGCTATGATATAAGTAATTTAGACTTCACTATAGGGTGATATGTTTTATAACTTTCACTAGAGTCTTTAGGGATGCCATTTTTATTTTATTATTTTATCTTTTGGTTTCTTAAGCCTAAGGGTTGTAAAAACTTAAAGCCCATACACACATACTTTTGAGATTTAGAGGCTCCAGTATGTCACAACTGATGTCTTACAACTCACGTTGGAAACAGATGGCCTACTTTGATGTGTTAACTTTAAGAGAGTGTGATGGTTTGAATGTATGTGTTCCTCTAAAATTTTTATGCTGGAACTTACACATCCACGTGACAGTATGAAAAGGTGGGGCCTTTGAGAGGTCATTACATAATGAGGGCTACATCCTGATGAATAAGATTAATGCTGTCAAAAAAAGAGGCTTCAGAGAGCTACCTGGCCCTTCCATCTCTTCATCCGTGTGAGAACACAGCATTCATCCCATTTTGCCACTTCTGCCTTCCACAATGTGAGGACACACATTTGCTCCTTCTGCCATGTGAGGATGCAGCATTAACACATCTTGGAAGCAGAGAACAGCCCTCATCTGACACCAAATCTAATGGTGGCTTGATTTTGGACTTTCCAGCCTCTATAATTGTAAGGAATAAACTTCTGTTCTTATAAATCACCTGGTCTCAGGTGTTTTGTTATAGCAATTTTGTTATAGTAATTTTGCAGGAACCGGCAAAGATCAAGAGCCATATTTTTGGCTCCTAGGGGACTAGTGCCAGCAATGTTATCTCTTTCATCACCCCATTCTCCTATATCCTCCACTTTTCTACCAAAATTTTCATTTTTGCATCAGTGCAATCCTCCAGTTAAAAGAAATCTGGGCTCATAGACAAGAAAGATTAAATTTAATGTGTCTCCATATTTGTTTTAGGTACCAAAAATGTGTGTGTACTTCTAACTGTAATTCTCCTTAAATATTATTAATTATCTTGGCCTGTTTTCTTTTTTTTTTTTTTTTTTTGAGACGGGTCTAGCTCTGTCGGGCCCAGGCTGGAGTGCAGTTGCGCGATCTCAGCTCACTGCAAGCTCCGCCTCCCGGGTTCACGCCATTCTCCTGCCTCAGCCTCCCGGAGTAGCTGGGACTACAGCGCCCGCCGTCTCGCCCAGCTATTTTTGTATTTTTATTAGTAGAGACGGGTTTCACCGTGCTACACCAGGATGGTCTCCATCTCCTGACCTCGTTGATCACCCGTTCTCGGCCTCCCAAAGTGCGGGGATTACAGGCTTGAGCCACCGCGCCCGGCCTTTCTTGGCTGTTTTCAAAAAATTCCTCATTGGGTTTATTTTTCAGAATAACCATATAGCCCTAAAGTTTTCTATATGATTCAATAAATATTTATTGACTCTTGAATATTTTGCCAAGAGATACAATTAAGGACAGCTATTATAACTTATATAATTTATATATATTAATTTACAAACTATATTGGAATATTTTCCAAACTAGCCGGCCTCAAAGGAAAGAAAAACCTCATTTGCTTAAGATTTCATCAAGCTAAAATTTCAAATGTGATCCTTTTGAAATTGGACAAAAATTGCTGTTTTGTCCAATTTCCTCATCAGGAAAACCCAGTCTATTGCTTGGAGTTGGACTGATTTCCACCAGAGGTTTCATGATAGTAATATTGATGGATTTCTCCTGATAAAGAGGCCCATTAGAACTTAAGAATCCCTCAATATAAATATTCTATGACCACTCTGCATTTGCTAGGTACCATCTATCTCAAAAGATGTCTTTAGAAACCTAGAAATCAATCAAGAAAGAGTACAGAAGCCTTACAGTATGTCTCTCCAGAGCCATTATGACAGACAAACTTAAAATATCTAAGGAAAACCATAGTTCAGAATCTCATTGAAATTTTATACAATAATATTTTTACCATCCAAAACTGTCTAATAAATCTTGCCCTAAAGCTTAGCTTGAATACTCGTCTACCTGGGTGTCACTAAAAATTTATTCCTGCTTCCTTCACATATTTTACAGCTGGTCTGTCTAATATCGTATATAAGAAGAAGATTAAAGACATAATTTTTGAACAACTGATCACTATTATTTGCTGTCAGGCAAATTTCTAACAACAGAAAAACACTTTTTTCATAGTGATCATAAATCTCTTAACAAGGATAAGCTTTTTTAACAGAATATAAACTAGTAAATATTAGGAAAATGATACAATTAGAAAATCACTATCTTATGATAGTCAGTGAGAAAACTGAACCAGGCAAGTGTTGTATCATCAAAGCACTACAAAACTATTAGGTAAATATATATATACACATATATATATGATATTCACATGGTACAAAAGCATCATTCCACAGATAACTTGCTAATTACAAAGAAGAAAATCTACCCCCAATCTACCTTCACCAGCTGGTTAATCATTGCATCACTAATAATTAGGCGGATCACGTGATAATAGGTGTCTTCTGATGTAGTACAAAGGAAAAACACAATTTTGCCTTTAGAGGATTCTCATTGAAAATATTTAAACTGCATTGAATTAAGCCTTAGACTTAATTTTCAATATATAGAAAGTACAGACAATAGAAGAACCCCATGAGGAAATAATACACAAATTCAGAATGTGGAATTCCAATGCCACAGGGTCAATAAAAATTTAGAGGACTGTTCTAGATTAAAAGAGACTAAGGCAGCATACCCAAATGCATATGTGAATTTCAATCAGAAACGTGACTAATTAGAGAAAGCAGCTATATATATATATATATATATATATATATATACACACACACATATAGTAGATAATTAATAAAATTGGAATATGGTCTAAGGACTAGGTGATTTAGGAGATTTGTAGTAATTTTGTGTGATAATGATGCTGTCGTTACAAGGATAGTATCCTAAGTAGAAAATGCATGCTAATGTACTTAGGCATAAAGTATCATGATTTCTATAGCTTATTTACAAACAGCCCAGCCTTCTTCCCTCCAAAACAAGGTAGGCAAATAGAAAAGACAAACATAATAAAACATTAGTTGGGGGGGCAGAGCAAGATGGCCGAATAGGAACAGCTCCAGTCTCCAACTCCCAGCGCGAGCGACACAGAAGACCAGTGATTTCTGCATTTTCAACTGAGGTACTGGGGTCATCTCACTAGGGAGTGCTGGACAATCGGTGCTGGTCAGCTGCTGCAGCCCGACCAGCGAGAGCTGAAGCAGGGCGAGGCATCACCTCACCTGGAAAGCACAAGGGGAAGGGAATCCCTTTTCCTAGCCAGGGGAACTGAGACACACAACACCTGGAAAATCGGGTAACTCCCACCCCAATACTGCGCTTTAAGCAAACGGGCACACCAGGAGAATATATCCCACACCTGGCCGGGAGGGTCCCACGCCCACGGAGCCTCTCTCATGGCTAACACAGCAGTCTGTGATCTAACCGCAAGGCAGCAGCAAGGCAGCAGCGAGGCTGCGGGAGGGGCGCCCACCATTGCTGAGGCTTAAGTAGGTAAACAAAGCCTCTGGGAAGCTTGA
>NW_016803104.1:1299192-1316699 GCF_001698545.2 Rhinopithecus bieti
GTGGCACATATACACCATGGAATACTATGCAGCCATAAAAAAGGATGAGTTTGCGTCCTTTGTAGGGACATGGATGCAGCTGGAAACCATCATTCTTAGCAAACTATCACAAGAACAGAAAACCAAACACCGCATGTTCTCACTCATAGGTGGGAACTGAACAATGAGATCACTTGGACTCGGGAAGGGGAATATCACATACTGAGGCATATCATGTGGAGGGGGGAGGGGGGAGGGATTGCATCGGGGAGTTATACATGATATAAATGATGAATTGATGGGTGCTGACGAGTTGATGGGTGCAGCACACCAACATGGCACAAATATGCATATGTAACAAACCTGCACGTTATGCACATGTACCCTAGTACTTAAAGTATAATAAAAATAAATTTAAAAAAAATAAAATAAAAATAAAAATAAAAAATAAAACATTAGTAATTATTGACTATAGATGGTAAGGATATGTGTTATTAGGTTGGTGTAAATGTAAGTGCAATTTTTGCCATTAAATGGCAAAACTACTTTTGCACCAACCTAATATTATATTCATCAGGGTTGGATCAGAGCTATGGACCCACCATGTGTGACGTAGAATAAGGTATCCAGAGGTTCAAACTTTGCCCTTGTTGGAGCTGAGGAAGCAGTTTATGTGCACTGTTTTTGCTTCATCTAATATTGAGATTGAAGTTGTTATGCGTCAGCCAGACTGGCAGTTGAGAAGAAAAGCTGGTTATGAACAAGAATAAGAGCTAACAGGGAGCTGTGAGGATGAACTAGAAGTCCATCTGTCTCTTAGCATCTTCAGGCTCATTATCATGGGTGACCTGCGGGAAACTGGCTGAGTTCACCTCAGAGCTGTACGTAGACTCGCCCAGAGATGGAGAAGACAAAAGAGGAAAAAAAGCCAGCATGGTGGGGGAAGAGGCAGATCCAGAAACTGCCTTTCCCACAAAGTAAGATTTCCAATTCAGTAACAACATGCCTAGCATCCTGTGGAAACTTTAGTGCACAAAATTAGAGTTTGTGCTTCATATCTGGTTTCCAAAATCATATGCAAATGTCTTTTGTGGTCAGGGATAACCAGAAGTCATATAGAGACAGGGATTCTGGGAAGTTGGCACATTATAAGTCACCACAATTTTTGTTCTGTAGCTACAAAATTTTTCAAAACAAAACTGAAAATCTCTTAATCTTTACCAGAATCTTCTCTTCTCTTCTACTAAAAGTAGAAATCTTTTCAGCTATTCTAATGTTTGCAACCTAAGTATAAAAATTAGACTTTTCCACATTTACATCTTCATGGTATTGATAAATTACAAAGGATGGGATAAAAGTCATCCGACAACTGAAATTCCAATCTAATTATTTGAAGCTCTGGTTGCCTTTTTTCTACCACAAATAAAAGCTTAAATACAAACTTTCATAGAAATTAGTTGAAATAAATTCAAGCCTATCTGCCAAAGCAAATTGTTCAACAAGAACCTTTCTTCTCGCTGACAATATAAGCTAGAAATTGTGTTTAATGTATGTGGTTCTGTCACTTTTAGAAAGCAGGACTTAACATGACTTTTGCAGAATAGCTACACTATATAATATATAATGGCTACCAAAGTTTAAGTGATCAGACCTAAATAATCTCATAAACTGAATTAAATGATTAAATTATTCAAATAAGTAATGAAAATAACACAGGCAGTTTGCTTGAAAATTAGAAAAATTGTGAGGAGTCCTCAATCTGAGGTCCATGTTAGAATTCCCTAGAGGAAGCCTGGGCCCTACCTCACATGATCACCTGAACCACAGCCTCAGGGAGACTGAGTGCTTTCATCTGGCATGAGTTGCTGAGAAGTTCACTGGCTATTATAATGCCCACGGAGGGAAGGACCCCTGGAAACCACAATAGGGAAGTGTTTTGCTAAGTCCCAAGAAGAAAAGTACTATAATTAGGGATAATAACATGTGTAGTTGGATATCAAAGAAATTAATTCTAAATGGCTTAGAGAAGAATCTATGGAGGAGGTATCATTTAATTTGGACCTTGAAAAACAGGTATAAATTTATCTGATGGATTTTAAAAGAGACAAACGTTCCTGGAAATAAGAGCCTAAACAAAAGACTGCCGGTAGGAAAATGTAGGAGAGATTAGAGAAAAAGCAACGTATTAGGTTTCTCTAGAGAAACAGAATGAACAAATTTTTATGGATATATAGAAAGATATTTATTATGAGTGATTACTTCTCAAATTATGGAAGCCAATGAGTCCCAGGATCTGCTGCGTGCAAGCTGAAGAATGAAGAAAGCCAGTAATCTAGTCCCAGCCTAAGCTGAATGGCCTGAGGACCATCACAGCCAATGGTTTATGTCTTAGTCCAAATCTGAAGGCTCAAGAACCAGGATAAGTGACGTTCAAGGGCAAGAGAAGATGTATGTCCCAGCTCATGCATAGAAAACAAATTTCCCCTCCTCCACCATTTTATTCAATTTGGGTCCTCAACAGTTTGGATGATGTCCACACATATTGGTGATGGCTATCTTCTTTCCTCAGTCTACTAATTCAGATGCTCGTCTCTTCTGGAAACACCTTCACATACATATCCAGAAATGATTTGCCAGCTATCTGGGCATTCATTAACCCAATCAAGTTGACACATAATTAAGTCAAGGAATCCTATTTTCAGATAAATGAGGAACAAGCCGAAATCATAAGGAACCTTGGAATGGTCTATTTGGGTGGACAGTTTTTCTTTACCAGAAGGCAATATTTAAAGTCAAGAGCAGTATCTAAGATAAAACAGAAATTTACTCGAGAAGTAAGCAGAGCTTCTTCATTCTAAGGATATGGTGAACAGGTTTTGTAAATGAGTTATGGGGTTGGACACAGTGGCTCATGCCTGTAACCCCAGCACTTTGAGAGGTCGAGGTGGGAGGATTGCTACAGCCTAGTAGTTCAAGTTCAGCCTGGAAAACATGGCAAGAGCCCATCTCTACAAAATTTTTTTTTTTTTTAAATAGCCGGCATAGTGGCAGCTGCTTGTGATCCCAGCTACTCTGGAGGTTGAGGAGGAAGGATCACTCGAGACTGGAAGGTCAGGATCACTCGAGACTGGAAGGTCAGGATTACTCGAGACTGGAAGATCAGGATCACTTGAGACTAGTAGGTTGAGACTGCAGTGAGCCATGTTCACGACACCGCGCTCCAGCCTGGGTGGGAGAGTAAGAACTTATCTCAAAAAGAAAATGAGTTATGTCTATATTCCCAAGGATAGACTGACACAGTTGGCCCACAGGCTGGTTGTCTTATTCATGAGACATCATATATGTATATCCCAGTGCCAGTAGATATAGTATCATTTTGTAGATGTTCCACGACATGAGAAAGGTTAAAAAGCACTGATTTGCCCTACAGTCATCTTGCCTGATATACAGGGTCAACTGCCTGCCCTTGAAATTTCCGTTCACTATTAAGCCTAAAATTTAAATAGAAATGAAAATAAAAATGCTAATAAAATTAATATACAAAGAGAAAAGTATGGTAAAATATAAAAGGACAAAAAAAGTGCTTTAACAAAATAAACAGTGAATTTTTTCATCATCTGTTTTATTTTCAAATAAGTAACACGTGACAAAAAAAATGATAGAAAAGAATAAATGTTAAAGAGAACTTACCCAATCAAATCTCCTGTTCTTTAGTCACTCAATTACTTTTTCTGAAGAAACCACAGTCATTGATTTTTTTTATTGTTCCCAAGATATGCTGTATATAAGCTGTACAGAAAAGAGTTAATATGACAGGCCTGAAATTGCTATTCTTAGAAAGACCAGCTTACAAGGTAGGTCATCAGCTAGGGTTGGAAAACTTGGATTTTAGGAACATTGCCACTATACCCTCACTAATAAGAGCAGCTTAGCGTGCCCAGACGGTGCCAGCAATGTGATTTCTGCTGAATGGACTCCTTCTAGGCATCTACCATGACGCATGCTAGACAGAGGGTGCCTAAGTTAACAGCCCACATAAAACCCCTGAGCACTGAGTCTCTAATGAGCTTGTCTGGTTTATAACTCTTCATAAGTGCTATCACAATTTGAAGCTGGAAGAAGTAGTACATCTTGCGTAACTCCATGGAGACAAGACTCTGGAAGCCTGTTCCTGGTTTCCTCCATACCTTGTCCTATGTGCCTTTTCCCTTTGCGTATTTTGCTTTGTATCTGTTGCTGCAATCAGTCATAGCCATGGATATGACCACATGCTGGGTCGTGTGAGTCTTCGTAGCAAATTACTGAAGTTGGAATGGCTGGTATACACAAGAATATACATGCCATATTTTTACACAATGGTAGCATACTCTATATACTTTACTGAATCTTAATTTTTTATGTAGTATGTTTTGACATTTTCTTATTGGTACCTATAGGCCCACATCATCCTTCTTAGCAACTAAGTAGTATTTTGTTATAATGAATATACCATAATTTGTTCAGTTAGTCCTTTATTTATGGACATTGGGGTGCATCCATTTCTTCACTATTACAAAAACTCTGCAGTGAGTATCTTTGTAAAGGGTTTACTTCTCCTTTGTGTGAGTAGATCCATCTGTTTGGAAAACACACACACAGACACACACACACACACAGAGTAACATTACCAAGTCAAAGGTGATGTACTTTTTTTTATTTTGATATCTATTGACAATTTTACCTCTACCATTTTACAAAAATGTCTATTTCCCTTAGAAATTGCCAACAATGTGGTTTACTAAAAATATTGATCTTTGCTAATCTTAAAAGTGAAAAAATGATGTTGCAATTTCAAGTGACACTTATTAATGAGGCTGAGTATCTTTTTATATACAAAAGAAGCATTTATGAATTTTTTCTGTTAACTTTCTTATGTTTGGTTCATTTTCTATTATATATTTGAAATTTTCTCACTGATTTGTTGTTTGTTATACATTAAGAAACTTAGCACCCTTTTCTGTGATGTGAGTTACCAATATTTTCCCCAGGTGCTTGTCTATCTTTATGGTTGTCTTTGTTTATGGTAAATTTTAAAGCAGAAATATTTTATGGTTATGTACATTTTGTGGCTTTTGGATTTGTGTCAAAATAGGGAATTTCTTTAGGCAATAGTCCTTAAAAAATATAAATAAAGCATTTGTGTTCCAGACTTTCTGCCTGAAATATGAAAGACTCAAAGCAAAAACACTGAAATGCACAAACATTAATAGAGAAAAATAAAATACCTTAAATTCTGTTTCAAATACAGATGAATTGGCAGCTTTACCTCACATCTGTTTCATGCATTCCTGATCTACCATTAAGAACATTAAGATCCAAAATGACACTTTCTAAGGACACCATATTTCAATTGCCTTGGCACTAGTACAGAAATAAATCTTAATTTCAGTCTCTAGTTGACATTTCAGCTGGCTATTATAAATTACTTGAATTCTTTTACAAGTGAATTTGATTTAAAAGCCTCTTAAAAGAAGCTGATGGACAGGATATGACAGTGGCCAACTTCTAGATTCACTCCAAATTTTAGGCATGCATCTCATATCTCTCAATATTCATTTGTTGTGCCTTACAGGAAGTACATTTAAGGATAAGAAAACTAAGTGCACATGCATCTATTTATGTAATATATAATTTGTCTTCAGAGATTCCAAGTTAAAACACAAAGAAAAATTAACTTTGTTCTAATAAATTGACCATTCCCCTCCTCCTACTTACTTCCTACTTTCCTTCATTCTTCTACCTCTTTTCCTCCTCTCCTCACTCTTTTTCATCCTCCACCTATCCATCCATTTCTTCCTTCCTGGTATTTAGTCAGCCATAACTAAGATAAGAGATAACCTATACTGGGTTTATGTTGAGATCTGTGCTAAGTCATTTACATACATACCACGTGAAGTGTGTTGTATTTATAACCTCATTTTACCAACAAGAAAACTGATGCATGAAACTATTCAATAACTGGATCAAAATCCCAAAAATGGAAGGACTGAGATGAAATTCAGCTGTGTCTAACTCTGGCCTATATCCCTAACTACTGCTATGCTTCCTGGTATATTCAAGTGTAATTGTCAAGCAATAGTTCACCTGTTTATTTGTTTTACTCACGTATTTACATCTTGCTTCTATCCTCATTACATACAAGCAGAAACAAAATAACCTACAAATTCATAAAAATCCAAAGGGGGACATTATCAATATTACTCACAAATACTAGGCCTCATGGGAAATGAACCCCCAATTTATTCTACATTCCTCACATAACAGTCACAAGTTTGTGAAATAATTTGGTCATAGTCAAATAGTTTCCTATCTCCTTTACCATTAAAATATAATCTCTTGTCTAGCATAGACAGGACTAGATCCTCATTAGAGGCATCGTAAAGTTGGGCTAGCTGGCACAAATTCCCAAGTGTGAGCACTTCTGCTTATAACACCAGCCTGACTATTTTAAAATGTTTTCTCACTCTCCTGTGTAACTTTTTATTTTCCCTTCTTCACTTAGCAAAAATCCATCTTCCTGATCCTAACTTTCCTTCCCTCTAACCCTTATTATAAATTGGTTTTCCTTTGGTCTCTAACCTTGATAAATTAACTAATGCACTGGCTTTGACTAATGGGTTTTACAACAGTCCTTCTCTCCACTTTCCTAACTTTATTTTGTTTAACTTTTTTGTGAAAATTTCCAACTATATTTAATTTTTTTAACCTAATAAAGTGCAAATCCCAGGTTCCTAAGGAAAGGGTGCCAAGTAGTTCCCTTTATACCCAGGGCTTATAGAGGAAAGAAAATACCGTATGTTGATTCCTATCACATGCTAGGCATTTTATATACATTATTGCACATCCCATTAAGATAAAGACCTAAAACTGAAACTATGACATTTTAAGTAGTATATCCATTGCCACACAGCCAAAATATGGCTGAGCTAGGAATTGAAACTAGATAATGCTTGAAGTCCTTCTTTTTTTGCTGTACTCCCCAGGCACATTACTGCTTTTGTGGAATTCCAAGTACTGAAACCTTATTTGACTCATAACTGTGAGCCGTTTGGCCATTTGTTGGTATTAATTCTTATATTCTAAAAAGATTTAAATACTTCATTTTTTCCTTCTTTATTTTTTCTTTTTTAATCTCTGAACACATTAGATATTAGGCAATTTGATAAACATGTTGAACATTGTCTTTCTGATTTATACAGGGCTTTCTTACTCCTCAGACTAGGGTCTCAATCTATATTATTATAGGAAGCTTTTTGGCTCATCATTTGTAAAATGTATATAGACATATTAGAATCTCCATTACATCTTTATTTCTCTTAAGTATCAGCATGTACCATACATTTGTTCAAGAGTCACACTGAGAGTTATCAAGAAGTATCTCATTCATTATATCTAGCTTGGCAGTGTTATAATCTAAGACTTTACATTTTATAATTTTCCCGAATAGTTTTAACAAACAAGAAGCAATGTGGGAATTCCATACTAAAGCAAATTTTGAATTTAAAGCTCCACTAATAAAAGATGATAATTGAAATTTGTGATTACAATTATCCTTTAACACCAATTATTCTAAAACGAATGTATATTTAATAAAATTTTAAAATTGATCATATTAGAAGCTTGTTGTTCTTAAAATTAAAAATTCTTAATATGCAGAGACAATGATTCATCATTGACCCCAAAATTTCAAAAGGTTATCATATAAATTCTGGTTAATAAAATTCATACAATTAGTTCTAATAACCGCACCATCTAATACAATTAAAATTGCCCTTCAGAAATCATTGTGATTAGTGATTCAACAAGAATAGAAATTTATTTTTTTTTAGAAGTTGCTGCCAACCTCCTCCATAATGTTTGGCAAGTGTTAAGTCATTAGAGTAACCTCTACCATGAACAACACAATTTTCATTTAAATGAATGCAGGCTTTGTCGTGTTTTCTCTCTTTAACTCAAATTACTATCTTTTTATATCAGTATGCATTTTGGGCTCGGTCTTATCCTGTAATAGCTGCAGCAATGCAAAACAACAGCAAAATCTTCAAACAAGCACCCTAAAGTGCCCTAAATTCATCTTTTTTACATTTCATAAATTTTATTTTGACTTATTTATGTATAAAATGAATCCTTGGTTTTGCCTCTTGCCTAAATCCTTCTTTTTTTTTTTTTTTTTTTTTTTTTTTTTTTCTTTTTTTTATTGTTTTTTTTTTTTTTCTTTTTAAAAATAAACCTTGGGTTTAATTTTTTTCAAAAACCCTTTTTTTTTTTTTTTTTTTTTTTTTTTTCTTTCTTTTTGAAACGGAGTTTCGTTCTTGTCACCCAGGCTGGAATGCAATGCTGTGATTTGGCTCACTGCAACCTCCACCTCCTGGGTTCAAGCAATTCTCCTGCCTCAGTCTCCAGAGTAGCTGTGATTACGGGCGCTCACTACCACGCTTGGCTAATTTTTGTATTTTTAGTAGAGACGGGACTTCATTTTGGCCAGGCTGGTCTCAAACTCCTGACTTCAGGTGATCCACCCACCTCAGCCTCCCAATGTGCTGGGATTATAGGCAAGAGCCACAGTGCCCGGCCCAAAATCCTTCTAACTTGAACATTCCCCGTGCCTCAAATTGATGAGAAACAGTGTACTGCCCAAGCATAGAAAACAATTATCAAACTCAAACGCATATTCCAAAATTTTAAGCCTAACAGTTATGGCCGTACAAATTTTGCCCACGGTTTTACATCTTACTACTTGAGTAAGTGCACTTCAATTCCAAAATTTAACATAATTTTACACATATATAATTAGGTACAGACAGGTAGGGTATAAATGTTGTGCTATAGTCCCACCAAGATTTAACATTTAAGAAACCATAAAAGCAGTTGTTGATGTTTCCCTTATACCCATCACACATCTGCCTTTCAATCTTTCTTGACAGCTACTTTTCCTTCCTCTTACCTCAAATCTTACACTGAAGTAATATGTCATTTATCGCAAGAAAAAATTCCTAAGGGTGTTTCACTAGAATCTCAGTCAGCGTTTACAGCTCACTCCTTTTGTTTACTACATTCTTTAATGTATTCCTTGACAGATGGTAAAAACAAAGTAATTAAGGAATACAGCTTTATTACTGATTATGGATTTGATATTTATGACCAGAAGGTAATTTATAATCTTTGATTCTAAATGACATTATCCAAAGCAAATGTTTTATTTACACATTCAAAGGCATAGTGGCAAGATACGAAGGCACACTGAATGAAAAATATAGAACTTGTAAAGTGTTGACATTTGTCCCTAATTTTCATATTTCTACGTTCTTAGATAAAAGTTTAAAGCCATGAGACTTTTCATAACTTCTTTATTTCAAGAGGCTTTCAAGGCAATTGAAAGAGAAGGAAAAGATGATGAATAACGGAGCTGCCACATGACAAGAGAGTAGAAGAAAATACCCAGAAAAAAAAATTAAAAGTAAATACAAAATTTGGCTGGAAAAGCCCCCATGAGATCCAGAGTTTGTTTGTTTGTTTGTTTGTTTGTTTGTTTGTTTGTTTTAAAGAGGATCAGGAAAACAAATGTTATCCATTTGAATTTTTATAATTTCAGATTTTATTTTAGATTCAGAGGGTACAGGTACAGGTATGTCACATAGATATATTGCATGATGCTGAGATTTGGGGTATGAATGATTCCATCACCCAGGTAGTGAGCATAGTATCCATCCAATACATAGTTTTTCAGCCCTTGTGCCACTTCCTCTCTCCTCCCTCTAGCAGTCCCTAGGGTCTGTTTTTCCCATCTTTATGTCCGCGAGTACCCAATGCTTAGCTCCCACTTATAAGTGAGAACACGCAGTATTCAGTTTTCTGTTCCTGCATTTATTTGCTTAGGATAATGGCGTCCAGTTGCATCCATGTCTCTGTGAAAGACATTATTTCATTCTTTTTTAATGGCTGTATCGTATCCTATGGTGCATATGTTCCACTTTTTTTTTTTTTTCCAGTTCACCATTGATAGTCACCTAGATTGATTTCATGACTTTGCTATTGTGATACTGCTTCAACAAATATAGAATACACACGTCTTTCTGCTAGAACAATTTATTTTCCTTTGGGTATATACCTAGTAATGGGATTGCTTGGTCGGATGGTAATTCTGCTTTTAGTTCTTTGAGAAATCTCTAAACTGCTTTTCACAGTGGCTGAAATAATTTATATTCCCACCAACAGTATATAAATGTTCCCTTTTCTCTGCAGCCTTGCCAGCATCTGTTATTTTTTGACATTTTAATAATAGTCATTCTGACTGGTATGAGATGTTATCTCATTGTGGTTTTGATTTGCATTTCTCTGATGATTAGTGTTGTGGAGCATTTTTTCATGTGTTTGTTGGCTGCCTTTATTTCTTCTCCTGAGAAGAGTCCGTTCATGTGCTTTGCTCATTTTTTAATGGTGGTGTTTTCTGTTTGTTGAATTAAGTTCCTTATGGATTCTAAATGTTAGACTTTTGTCTGATACATAATTTGCAAATATTTTCTCCCATTCTGTAGGTTGCCTGTTTACTCTGATAGTTTCTTTTGCTGTACAGAAGGTCACAAGAACTAGCCAAACTAAACTCCACACAGTGAAGATATGGTTGGCTTTGTTCATAAGGAAGGCTACAGGTAGGCTATAATAAGATAAATGCATAATATTAGCATTGTTATTGTGAAATTTGCAGTAAAATTTATAACTATAACAGTCATATCAAAACTGAAAGAAACAGTTAGTGAAGTGGTACAATACTTGGGTGCAAGTCTGTTTCTTCCAATGTGTCATGTTATTACAAAAAATGTTTTTATGAAGACAAGAATGCCATTCAGAGGCTCCCAATGGTAACAATGAGAAGAACCGGGGAACTGAAGTTGCTAGAAGGAATACTGAACTCATTTCTCACTTCAGGGCACGTACTACTAAATGGAATGACAGACAGAATCACTCATATTCTTATTTTCTTTTCCTTAGGGGATTTTATTTTCCTTTTTAAAAAAATTCATTGGTTTGTTGCTTGTCTTGTTTTCCCCAAATGCTTACATATGAATTTTTGTCAGTATAATACAAAATAATGACTTCACTCTATGATGGTTGCCTATGGTCTTAGGTGAATCAAATAACATTACGAAAAACAAAATAATAGAAAGGATTGGAAACCATCATTCTCAGCAAACTATCACAAGGACAGAAAACCAAACACCACATGTTCTCATGCATAGGTGGGAACTGGACAATGAGAATACTTGGACAGGGCGAGGAACATCACACACTGGGGCCTGTCAGTGGGTGGGGAGCTGGGGGAGGGATAGCATTAGGAGAAATACCTAATGTAAATGACAAGTTGATGGGTGCAGCAAACCAACATGGTACATGTATACCTATGTATCAAACCTGCACGTTGTGCACCTGTACCCTAGAACTTAAAGTATAATAATAATAAAAAAAGAAACCAACAAAAAATAATTAAAAATTAAAAAATAGAAAGGATTTATGCAGGACAATTCTTTTTTTCTCGAGACTGTGTAGAAAAGAATAAGCTGAGAGTGAAGTAACCTTGAAAGGTACCAAATCCTTTTTCCACTAAGGCAGATATTTATTTGTACAAGCATCACACAGCAAAAGTTACAGGGGATATAGGAGATGGGTTTCCATAGGCACTCAGACATGCTAATAGTCTACAACACCAAGATTTTCCTTCAACATGAAAAGACATATCTTTTATTCCCTCTTAACTCTACTGGAGAAAAAGCATAGTTCAAACATGATGATAAATGGCAAGCAGTAATGGGTCTCAGAGTCAGAAAGACATTAGGGAATGTTTAAGCAGGTGGCAAAGAGAGAACACCTTTTCTGTCCAAAGAGGGAATCTGCTACCAAGCAGTAGCAGACAGTTGTGCAAAAGAAGCTGGAAATCCAGGCTTTTGTAAAATCTCTACATTTCTAAATATTGGCAGTCAACTTGTGATGATCAATACTCTTGTAGCCAAATAACGCACATTTTCAGGCTAAAGACTACCTAAATTCATGGGGTAGGTACAAGGTTGTTCCCAGCAAAATAATTGCAGAGGAATCTCTAACCCTGAAGTTATTTCTGATCCAAGGTGTACTTCCCTGAAGAAGCACTATCAGAGACAGGGTCTCCCTAGAAAAGACAATGCCTCTAATCCCTGGCATACTGACCTATCTTCATACAATCTGAATACTCTCCCTTATTCATACCAAATATATAATGTGACTGTTACATATCAGACAATAGCATCTTCCATATCCCTCAGATTTGTCTTACTACTATGTATCCCAGGGCAAGAGAACAAGAGAATGAGGAAACACTAGGTTAGATGGTCATGATATATAAAGAGAAGCACCTTAATACTTGCCTGGAGGGGAGATTGTTAATGATGACCTGAACTAAGCACAAAGCAATTTGAGAGAGCTCAGCAGTTCTTAAAAACAAGATAATATTTCTAAAAGAAAATTAGAATTGTTATTAGACAAACCATGCAAAAAGCCATCTTTAGTTGTAGTTAATTTCAAGTAGATTATAAATTTCTGATTTACATGCTTACCCTATGTTTCTTATTTTTTTTCTAATGCTTAGGTATTGTGCTAAGTTGATGAATTGGTTGTCATTGAAAAGGTAGATATAAAAAATGCTTTTCTCTATCACAATATAAAATTTTCTATATGAAAACACAAATCCCATGGAAATTGAGGTACTTAACAAATAAAGAAAAAGAAATATATAAATGTAAAACAGCAGCAAGAAAATGTAATTATTTTGTCATAATCTAGGTTGTATTTCTAACAAAGCTGCCTTAAGTCCACAATTAGTTTACAATCAGAGGAGAATCAACCCAACTTTGCATCACAAAAGTGGAGAAGAGACAGACAAGGTATCACCTAACAGTCTTTTAAAAGCCTAAAGACAGAAACATTCTACCACTGAATATGGAAGTTTATCAGTTTTAATTGTTCCAAGAGCAGCAAATCTGAGACATTTAAAGAGATAAAGATGAAGATTATGAGGCAGTATAGGTCCAGAAATATAGATTGTGGCATTTCCCACTTAGGCTTGTAATGTTAGTCTCAAAGTCTTTATTAAATGTATTTAAACAAAACTCACCCATTTAAAATACATAATTTGAGAGTTTTGGTAATTATAGTCATGTAACCACTATTATAATTGAAATATACTACAGTTCCAGGATTTTAAAAGGTTCCCTCACTTCTCATTTTACACTTAATACCCTCTTCTGACTCCCAGTCATTGGCAACCTCTGATCTGCTATTTGCCACTCTAGTCTTACCCTTTCTAGATTTTAGATGTATGGAATCATACAGAATAATCTGTTGTGTTTATTTACTTGGCACAATCACTTATCTATTTTTATATCTATTAATATTTTGCTCCTTTTCAATTGCTGAGCATTATTATTTCATTGAAAGAATATATCACAATTTATCCATTCCCTGTTTGATAGTCATTTGGGTTACTTTCAAGTTTTTTGGCTATTGTGAATAATATTGTTATAAACATTCACATGCAAGTCTTTATGTAGCATGTGCTTTCATTTATGTTTCGTAAATACCTAGGAATGAGACTGCTGGGTCATAAGGTAAATATATTTTTAATTTGATAAGAAATTGCCATATAGTTTTCCAAAGCAGTGATATCATTTTGTATTCCCACCAGCAGTGTGTAAGAATTCTAACTGTTCCACATCCTTGCCAACACTTAATGATCTCAGTCTTTTTTAACTTATTCATTCTAATTGGTGAGAGGTGACTGTCTTTTAGTAGCATTAATCTGCATTTGTTTGATAGAGTTGGTGAATATCATTTCATGTGTTTATTGGTCTTTCATTCATTTTTCTTTGAAAAGAATCTGTTCAAATCTTTTTGCCAGTTTTATTGGATTGTTTCTCTTATTCACTTGTGATATTCTGTGAGTATGTGCATGACACATACCATTTTCCTCTTGTTTCTTTGTCTCATCTGTTTTTGCCCCACTATCCCTACTTTTTCTAACTTTTTTTGGCCAAATATTTCATTCCTTCTCCTGGGGTGTATGTGTGTGTGTGTGCGTGTGTGTGTGTGTGTGTGAGATTACCTCTTCATATTAACTTTTAATGACTATTCTTAGGATTACAGTATGTACCATAAATTTTAAAATGTCTACTTATTTAATAGGATGCTATTTTATTTAAAATGCATATATATACACATACACACATACACACATATATAGTAATATAAACACATTAACAATGCACAAAGTGTAAATATGCATATAATCCATATTTATAAAATTAAAATAATTTTAGAGAAAATTTAAAAGAAAATGTATAGTGCTTCATTTTAACAGATATATTTATAATTTCTATGTCTTTTTCTTTTCCTCTAAAATCCAAGTGTCTATCTAGTGTCATTTCACTGAAACCAAAGTACTTCTTTAACAATTATTGTAGTACAGTCTGCTGAACACAAATTCTCTCAATATATGTTGATCTGATAATGGCTTATGTTGTCGTCATTTTTGAAGGACATTTTTTTCTAGATATAGATATATGATTTAGCAAATGTGTTTTTGTCTTTTATTTTAATTCTTTCAGTATTTAGGAGATGTCATTCCACTATCTTCTTGGCCTCCATTATTTCTGATGAGAGGTCAACCATCATGCATAAGGAAGGGGTCCAGCATAAAATATGTTATTTTCATTTCGCTTTCAAAATTTTCCACTTATTTTGGTTTCCACCAGTTTGAACATGAGCTTTCTAGGTGTCATTTTTTCTGTCAATCCTACTTTGGTGTTACAGAGCTTCTATGTCTATAAGATAACGTGTTTTTTTAAATCAACTTTAGGGATTTGTTTGGTCATTAGTACTTCAGATTTTATTTCTACTCAATTCTCTTTCCTCTTTCCTTTGAGGACACCAATTAAATATATCTTAGAACACTCAATACTGCCTCATAGTTATATGAAGTTCTTTTAAAAAAAATTATTTCTCTTTTTCACAATATGTAATTTCTATTGATTTGTCTTCAAGTCCAGTGACTCTTCTGTCTCCAATATGCTGTTAGCCCCACTCAAGTGGATTTTCATTTTATTACCCAACAGGAAGTCACTGCTTTAACTACTCTTCAACATCCCACAAGTACATTTCTTTCATTTCTACACCCATTGTCTTCCTTTTCTGGAATAAAGTCTACAGTCCTTTATAGTAGTCATCCAAGCAAGTTAAATTCCCTCCAAAATAAAACTTTCTATGAATATTTTAGACCTTGCACATTCCATACTATACTATTACATACTATTATGAGTTGTCTTAAATTTATAGCTGTCACATATGACTATGTAGTTTGCACAGTATATAACCTATATGCTCATACACAGTGACATGACTTACAGTTACAATTACTTCATGTTTTTATCTTTGCTATCCAATGAGCCTCTAAGTTTGTTGGGGGCTGTTATTATACTAATTCTCCAGCGGTATTCAGTGAACACTAAACCTATCACTGTTACTGTTACTCCAACTTCTGATACTATACCGTCTACTGATTCTGCTATTAATTCCTACTTCTAGTTATTTGCTACCATTTCAAATGTTTATTTGTTCCAGGCATAATGCCAAGTGTTTTATATGCTTCATTTGATTTAGTCCTAACAACAGCCCTCATAACTCTTATCCTCATTTTCATGCTGCAGAAGCCCAGAAATAAAAAGACAAAGTCCTGGGTAACAGAGCTAGTAAGTAGCCTGGCAGCTTCTTACTAAATCCAGGTCCTGAGTTCTCAGACACTTTATAGGCCCTAACTATACAGATAGTCTGTGCATATTTAAACATATATGTGTCTGCTCATACATATGAAAAATTGCAAATCAATAGAGATTTCCCATACACCCTTCACCCAGCTTCCCCTAATGTCAACAGACTGCATAACCATTGCACAATTATAAAAACTAAGAAATAAACATTATTACAATTCTATTAACTAAACCATAGATGTTATTTGAATTTCATCTGTTTTCCTATTGCACTTTTTCTGTTTCAGGATCTAGCCCAGTCCCTCATGTCTCATTCAGTTTTCTATCTCCTTAATGTCCTATAATCTGAGATACTAACTTGGTCTTCCTTCGTCCTTCATGATGCTGACACTTGGAGTAGCACTGGTCAGGTAGTTTGTACATTGTCCTTTGATTTGTGTTTATCTGATGATTTTTTTATGCTCAAGTTGAGTTTATGCAATTTTGACAAGCGTAATACAAAAGTGATATTGTGCCCTTCTCAGTGGATTATATCAAGGGGTACCTCATTCTTTTTAACAACTGCAAATGTTACATTACATGAAAGTCCACGGATGGGCACTGAAATTGTCTTTTTTCTTTTTATAAATACTAAGAATGATGTGGCAATAAATACTATTTATCAATATATAGTGTCTCACATGCATGAGTATATCTGTAAGACAAATTCCTAAAAGTTTACAGTTTTTTCAGTAATTCTTTCTTTACCTATTTTGAATAATCCACCCCTTCCCCAACATAGTATGTGGCTATTATTACTTATAGTATAATAACTTGCACATATTTTATCTTCCTTAATATATTGTCAACTATTGGAGACCAAATTTCTGTCTCTCAGTAATTCAAAAACAATGTATTCCACATCAGAAGAGCTCAGTAAATATTCATTAAATGAATGAATAAACAAGGTCGGCACTAGACCTTCAATATTCTTTGCCCTAGGTACTAGATCACAAGAGGTGAACTGCTGTTTCTGAATAAACAATGGTCAAAATATGCAATAAGAATTTGTGTCACAATGTAAAGAATTGCCTAGCTAACCCTTAACCAGGCAGCCATCATTAAACAAATCATTATTATTATCAGCAAATAACTGAGCATCAGGGTCTCTAATGGACTTAACACAACTTTTCCTACACAGTTTATATATTCGAGCCTTTTTGTGGAGGGGAGGGAGAAGATTAGGGAAGGTGGAACTGGTCCCAGCAGCTCAAAATACATTTTGTATAGCTTCTCACTGTAATAAAGTGATACATGTAGAAATAAAATTTAATAAACCACAGCCAGGTTTCACACAGTAAAGAATAAAAACATCCAGCTGGTGACACTTTTAAATAATATTTTTCTTTTTTTTTAATTTTTTTTTTATTATACTTTCAGTTCTAGGGTACATGTACATAACGTGCAGGTTTGTTACGTATGTATACTTGTGCCATGTTGGTGTGCTGCACCCATCAACTCGTCAGCACCCATCAATTCATTATTTATATCAGGTATAACTTCCAATGCAATCCCTCTCCCCTCCCCCCTCCCCATGATAGGCCCCAGTGTGATGTTCCCCTTCCCGAGTCCAAGTGATCTCATTGTTTAGTTCCCACCTATGAGTGAGAACATGTGGTGTTTGGTTTTCTGTTCTTGTGATAGTTTGCTAAGAATGATGGT
>NW_016803104.1:1317289-1327494 GCF_001698545.2 Rhinopithecus bieti
TCTACTCATCTGACAAAGGGCTAATATCCAGAATCTACAAAGAACTCAAACAAATATACAAGAAAAAAACAAACAACTCCATCAAAAAGTAGGCAAAGGATATGAACAGACATTTCTCAAAAGAAGACATTCATACAGCCAACAGACACATGAAAAAATGCTCATCATCACTCGCCATCAGAGAAATGTAAATAATATTTTTCTTACCAGTCGTTGAGGGGATTGTTCAAGCAGGTAAGTTATTGTCTCCTAGAATTCTCTCTTGAGTGATCTGTCCTTAATGTGCATCGTTTGGGAAGATTAAGATTTAATATTCAGAACTACCTGCTAAGGCAGAATTCTCATTCAATCCAACCTGTTCACTACAAAGCTACCACACTGCAAAGATTGCTTGAGAAGGCAGCAGTTTTCTCTCGGGTATGTTCTCAGCCTTTTATGAACTCAATAGTCCTTGAAGGATGAGGAGCTGAGCTTTTTCCTTAGAGCACAGAGCAGAATTATTATGGATACCTAAGCCCTTTAAATACCTTAGAGGAGCAAGGCAGGAGGATTGCTTAAGGCCAGGAGTTCAAGACCAGCCTGGAAAACAAAGCAAGACCCTGCCTATGGAAAAAAAAAATTATCCGGTTATGACGGTATGCTCCTGTAGTCCTAGCTACTTGGGGGGCTGAGACAGGAGGAAGATCACTTGAGACCAGGAGCTTGGGGCTGCAGTGAGCCATGATCATGCCAGTACACTCTAACCTGACCAACACAGAGAGACTTTGTCTCTAAAAATAAAATAAATAAATAAATATAAAAAACACACACAGAAAAAATTAAAAGGAAAACAAAAGAGGAGACTAGAGTAGAGGGATTAAGAGAAGCCTAATTAAAGATAATATAAAATTATAAAATTACACATCATCATTTTCATTTCCCCCAAAAAAGGCTCTCTTTAAGACTCATTCCAAAAGAAAGTACCTATAAATAGCTTGTCCAGGAATATCATCACAAAGAAGAAACATATCAATTATTATTATTATTGTTTCCATGTAAGAATTTTGTCTTAGAAACTTCAAAATTATGACTGTAAATTATTCCAGTGTCTTAAAAGCAATGTTTTTAATTGCAATGTATTTTTTGTTATTAATGCTACTGTTTTATTATAGAAAATAAATTGTTAAACTAAAGTTCCCTAATCATCTTTAAAAAGAAAACAGAAAAGGGTTCTCAGCAGTAGTTTTGGCCTTATATTGAGCTTTTATCATATTTTCATTTATTTCCCAAAGGCTATAATTAAGTTCAATTATAATCTATTTTGGAAGTCTGTCACTCTCATATTTTAATCTCCTTTAAATCTGAGGTAGCCTGAGCAAAGAGTTAGACCAATTATTAAGTGATTGTGACTAATATTTAGGTTCCCTTGTGATATTAGATACCAACCTCTTAAAAGAAAGTAGCCTCAGATATTTCATCTTGATAGTTCCAGATTTCTGGCATTATATAGTTACAACCACAGAAATGACCTTTCATAGTAAATCCAAACTCACCCTTTATTTTCTTCAAAGCAGTTTTGGCCTGAATAGTCCAGATAAAAGCTTCAACATTTTAACTTCACATTGCCTCTCTACTCACTGACACTCTAATTTAGGAAACGTCTTCTCTATATTATGTGCCTGAAATTCACTTCATTGATGGAAAGTTGCACATGGAAAACATTTTGCTCCTGTCTAAACAAAGTCATGAACTTGAAATAAATGAATAGTTTAGTCGTTTAGGTTTTAAATATTTGAAAGCTTATAACTACCTCTCAAAGCAGTAAAGCTATTTAAATCTCTAAATATAGTAATGAGTAATAAACACACACAGTTTGATACTTAATAACCCATATGTACTCTCGTTTAAAGTGATTGCATCATAATGAGTTTTGCCTCATAGCAGGGGAAACTTGTCTAAATATATGCCATTGGTATTTCAGATTAAAGTTAGAATTTTGCATGAGAATGCCACTGGAGATTAAAAACTCTATGGGTACATTTTACCATGGAAAATATTATCATTATTAAATAATCTTCAATCAGTCTGAACTGTAGAGAGTAGGTCAAAAGGATGCACTATTTTTGCCTATTATTTGCCTGTTTGAAGGCTGCCTAGGCAATCTGCCCAGAGCCCAGAAGCCTAAGAGCCCAAGCTAATTTTGAAAAGCCTAACAAAGGTTTCAGACTCTCAATTCACGTGAGTACAGAAGAGTACAGCTTTTAGCAGACAATTCTGCTTTGATTTTATACAATTTTACTTACTCAGAAAAATAAGCTCTTTTACAGGCTAAGCTGTGTTCTTTTGGAGGGGAAAGTACGCATTTTGTCCAAAGTGTACCTAATAAACAACTTCATGGGGAAAGAGGTCATCCCTTGACCACCAGTTAATAGATGAACTCTGAGGGTGAAGAGTTTCAACCCTACCCACTTTGAAGGAAGCTCAACTTTCCTCCTCCAAGGTATGTAAAAGGGAAGCCTCTGCTTAAAGCAGGTCAATGGCTTCTGCTTCCCCTTCCTGCCTCTCTTTAAGCCTCTCTGATACGGACATATATGTCCCTGCCTGTGTGTGCTGGAGAAAGACCTTCCCCACTTCACTCCCAGCAGAAAGGCACACGATGCTCCAGTGCTGCCTATGTAGCAGTGGGTTTGATGTAATTGAATGGAAAAAACTGAGCTATTTCAGCTAAAAGAGATACTTGATGATTTTACATATGAAGGATCAAGACCTCTCATGCTTCTTTTCACAGAGCAACCACTGTCAATTCAAGCTCTTCTGGAAAGTTCCTCTCCTTGACAAAAGGACCATTAGAGATTGTTACTGAGCATCCCTTTTGTGACAGACATTCTACAAACACCCATGGGGGATGAAAGGAGAGATAACACAGGGTCCTGGCTTTCAAGAAGATTATAACCTAAAAGACACATTTCCACAAATAGCTATAAGAAAATGGACACAGGAGAAAGTGAAACCCGCTTTTCACCAAAGTTGATAGAATATTTGAACTTCACCTAAGAGAGTCTTTCATCTTCTGATCCTAAAATTATCCAGTGGGAATATTAAAATATGATTTTAAGTTAAAAATGACAAAATAATATTCCAAATGAGTTACACATACATAGAACAAATTTGAGGGTGCATTCTATTTGTGTATGTCCCCTTTAGAGGACATTTTCATAAAAGACTGTCATTGTTCTCCTCAATTCAGCTGGTTGTTACAGCATACTTTTTGTCACTGATTAACTGACAAAGAATAGATGTTGTCCAGGCACTTGTCAGTGAATATAACATTGGCCCACTGCAGCAAAAAATAAAAAGAATAAATACCTTGGGGAATTTGTATTAAACTCATAATTCTAAGTAACAGGGCCCTCTCCCCTTCCATTCCTTATGGGAAATAGAGTTGAGCCACAGAAACCTGGACCAGAAATACAATTGATATGGTTTTGCTGTGTTCCCACCCAAATCTCACCTTGAATTGTAGCTTCTGTAATTCCCATATGTCATGGGAGGGAGCCGGTGGGAAGTAATTGAATCATGGGGTGGGTCTTTCCTGTGCTGTTCTCATGATAGTAAATAAGTCCCATGAGATCTGATGGTTTTATAAATGAGCATTCCCCTATACAAGCTCTTTTGCCTGCTGCCATGTATGATGTGCCTTTGCTTCTCCTTTGCCTTTTGCCATGATTGTGAGGCCTCCCCAGGCATGTGGAACTGTGAGGCCATTAAACCTCTTACTTTTATAAATTAGCCAGTCTCAGGTATGCCTTTATTAGCAGCATGAGGACAGAATAATACAACAATCAGGCTTCATAAATGGGTTCAAATCTGTAGCTTATCTGTATTTTTCTCTGCATACCTGATTCATGGCTCCTCTACCTGCAGACCAGCTTCTGCTACTTTGGTTCATAGGGTGGGCTAAAGATGCATAGTCTTGACTATATGCATCTTCCTTTATAAGTTCAACTTCCAAAAAGAGGTTATCACCTCTCTCTCTCTTTCAGATATGTCACATATCCCTCAGATATGTGACCCTCCTCTGAAGTTCAACCTCTATATAAACTCTCTCAGAAATTATCTTACCTACCCCCATACCAACTCAATTCCATAATACCAGGGAAATGGACTATGACTGCTTAAGAGGTGGCTGAATTTGTTTCTTGCTGAGCTAATAAACTACGGGCAAGGAACAGGATCTAGAGTAAACACCAACTTAGTTTACCTTGGATCAGATTCCCATCCCTGATCCAACAAAGAGGTCAGGACTATGCTTTGCAAAATTGCTTCTATGAGTTCGCTATTATGTGAATCATGGGAAAGGTAAAGCAACCAAAACATGTATGGGGGAGGGGGAACTAGGAGGACAACATTCAAGTCCACAATAGATACTCAGGACATACATTTCTATAGAAACTCTAAACTATAGTGTTTAATTAGGTAAATGACTGCCTACTTGCTAACATCAGCAGTGAGTACCCAACAAGTCATGGTTGATGCCAGGAAAATCCTTAAGAGAAGCACCCTCATGATGTTCACTGTGAGGGTGTTGTTGAGGACCTTGTTTGCTATCTCAAGCAAACATACAAGTAACATATTCCTGGTATCTTAGTATTGGGAAATAATATGTTTTTGTTTTATAAATCCTGGAGTATGTGCAACAACTCATTGCTGTCTTCACATTTGCACATGGAAATCCAGAAGTGCTGAGTGTATATTTATATGCGTCTTGTGTATTTTCCTCACATTTTGATCCACCTTACTTGTTTATACACATTGTTGCCTATGATCCCTCACTTATTTTAAATATTCTTTTCTTGTGAATTTATGTACATTTTAAGTTTTTCTTTCTTATTTAACTAGGTGTAGCCTGAAATTTTTGTAAGTTTAGAGAAAATTATTCAGCTTCATGTCTATATCTCAGATAAAACAATTTCTAAAATGGCAAAGCCATATTATCTTGTTAATATAAAAATGCAGGCTAGGTACAGGGGTTCACACCTGTAATCTCAATACTTTGGAAGGCTGAGGCAAGAGAATCACTTGAGCCCAGAGATTTGAGACCAACCTGGGCAGCACAGTAAGACCTCATCTGTACAAAATAAAATTAAAATAGCTGGGTATGGTGGCATGTGCCTGTGTTCACAGCAACTTCAAAGGCTGAGGCAGAAGGATCACGTGAGCCTGGGAGGCCAAGGCTGCAATGAGCTGTGACTGTGCCACTGCATTCCAACCTGGGTGATAGAGCAAGAGCTTGCCTTGAAAATAATAATAATAATAAAATAATTGCAAAAATTTTCCCAGGGCTTGCTTAGCAAGTTTCAGGTTACTTTCTGGAGGTTTTTTTGGTTGTTTGTTTTTTGTTTTTCAGTCCTAATTAGAATTCCTTCTTTTCTCTGTATTTTCTCATGCTCTGTTGTAATTACTGCTTCCTGGTCCCATAAGCCTTCTTCAGGTTTCCTTCCAAAAGTAGAGATTAAAAAAAATTCTCACACAGAAATTTCAAAACATATCCAAAAGGTACAAAATGAAGAGTAATGCTGTATTTCAAGCAGCTTTCACGTGTCGAGAAAAGAATACGTGCTGGTGTCTTATTCCATAAGGAGCCAGGCAGATATGTGACCCTCCTCTGAAGTTCAACCTCTATATAAACTCTCTCAGAAATTATCTTACCTACCCCCATACCAACTGATTTCTGAAATACATGTCATTTAGGTTGGAGTAATTTTATGTGTTAACTTGACTTGACCAGGGTATGACCAGATGACTGGTTAAGCACAATTTCTGCATGTGTCTGGGAGAGTGTTTCTGGATGAAATCAGCATTTGAGTCAGTGGACTCAGTAGACTGTCCTTTCCAGTGTGGTGGTGCATTGTCCAATTCAGTGAGAAGAGAACAAAACGGGGAGGATTTTGGTCTTCTTTTTTTATTCCTTCTTGCCTGCCTGCTTGAGATGGGAAGTCAGTCTTCTCCTGCCCTTAGACTGGGACTTATACCATGGACTTCCCTAGTTCTCAGGCCTTTGGACTTAGACTGGAATTTCACCACTAACTGTCCTAGATCCAGGTTACAGATGACAGACTGTAGAACTCCTCGGCCCCCATAATCTTATGAGCCATTCCTCATAATAAATCTATCTGCCTACCTACCTGTCTTGCTGTGTATCGCTTATTCATTCTGTTTCTCTGCAGAACCCTGACTAATATCCAGGTAAATTTTTAGCGTAGCCTAGGTAGCCAGATTAGAAAGTCCCTATCTGGAAGTGCTGCCTATAATGGGAATCACTGCAGTTTACATGTGTCCCTTAGCTCTCGCAAGAGGTAGGTCTTCTGCCTTTGGCTCTGACAAGGTGCAGGAGGCCTACCCCTTTAGCATCTCTAATGGTGTCACAGTCTCACAGTTTGGCACTCTGGCTTATTGTGGTCAAGTGTTGTTTTGCTAGAAAACATCCTAGCACAATAGGACATAATATTTGTTTTCTTCTCAACATCAGCTTATGTTTGACAGGTTAGAATTTCTAAAATGCCAAAGTAGCAAGATACTAACAGTTAGAACTAACAGATATGCAGGTTCTCTTCGAACTCAACTGCATTCAATTTTCTCTTTTCAAAATCTATTGATGTTTCAGATGTTAGCAGAGGAGTACCAGGAGCTATCGTTTACCAAAGGAAAGACAATTGACCTTTGACAGAAACTCATGGCTGGCATTTTGAATATTAATCATCTATTTCTTTTCATTCTTTTTATAAACATATATTAAGCACCTGCCATGCAGTAAGCATTCTAGTAACAAAGGTTAACAAGACATACTTTCCATGTCCTTGAGCAACTTACAGCCTAGTGCAAGAGACAGAAATGTAGAGAATTCAGTTACATAACTTAATGCATAAGAAGAAAAAAAACTGAAGCAATAAGAAAACACTCTTTGAGCATATTAGGAGGGCAAATAAATCAAGTTGAGAAAACAGTTTAAAGAGAAAGTGTCCTCTGAGATGACTTTTAAGATTAGAGGTTTGTGAACCAAAGAAAGGAGAGCTGGTACCTAGGCATGACCTGTTACAGGCCCACTGCAGTGTTTCTCCACCTCATCACTATTGGCACCTGGGCTGGATAACTGTTTTGCGGGCTGTCTTGTGCACTGCAGGATGTTTAGCAGCACCTCTGGGCTCTGCCTACTAGGTGCCAGTAATACACACACACACACACACACACACACACACACACACACACACACACACGAGTTATGACTATCAAAAATGTCTCCAGATGTTAGGTACTAAGTATCTCATGGGGTAGAAGGCAAAATGGCCCCTTGTTGAGGATTAGGAACAACTGACCTATATGATGCTAATTAAAGTACCCACTACGGTCAGGGACTAGCTGACACTGGCTGAGGGGGAGATTGAAGCTAGACTGTGAAGGACCATATATACATGCTAAAGTTATACTGAATGATTTAGGATACCTTACAAGTAGTCCTAGATTTTTATTCATATTAATTTGCAATGTTTCTTCAAATAAACCCCTTAACAATGACATTTCAAGCAGTCTAACATCACACATAACGGATTTTAATCAGTTGCCAAATGTACCCTAGGAAAGGCTACTTCCAGCTTCTAGTATGTGTCCGGCTGCACAATTATGTTGCCTCCAAAAAAATAATAATAAATAAATAAATAAATAAAAACAGAAAGGTAAAAGACAGCCCAAAATTAAGTTGGGCTGAGCAGGAATGGCACTTAATAACTATTTGCTGAATGAATGATTGAATGAATTAATGCACCAACCAATTAATTAACTAAATGAAAAGGAGTGAAGGGGAAAATTCAGAAAAAGAGGTAGATAAGACAGAATAGTGGGGAGAAAAGAGGACATTTTCTATCAAAGTAATAATAAATTTTTTCATGTGTACCTGGAAAATGGCCTCTGAAGAGCACTAAGCAACAGCATCTTTGTTGGGAAAAAATATATATTTTCCCAAGGGAACTGTTGAAAGAATTAATACTTGCTAGGATACAAAAGTTCTGATATATTGCTGAAAACTTAGTCTCACTAGATGTTCATTCCTTAAAAATGACTAATAAAAGGGAAAAAAAAATAAGAATGCTAAATTTCAAACTGCTAGCCATGATTTTAAGGCAAAGGGTAAGACTTGTGCCTGAGTTGGAAAGACCTGATACTATATACTCAGTATCAAGCTATAGATTGTGTACTTTTGAGTCTGGCCATCATTTAAGCCACAGTTTTGAGACTCAAACTGTGAAGTAACTGCCTGGTAAGGATCAAAGGATAAAAAATATAGCACAAACAAGTTTCCTGCATTTTAAAGGCAGGATTGCCCTGCACAGCATCAGTACACAAGGGGAAGGAGCTGAGGAGACACAGCTTAAGAACGACTTTCTTTCTGAAGGTTGGAACAATTTTATGTTGAATGACTCTGCTCACCTCAGGAAAATTTGCAAAAGAAAAAGAGGACAACGCAAAGAGACATCTGTGGATACATTTGCTCAAAAAGTTATCTGGTGGCCTTAAGTACCCCAGGGTGTCTCCCCAAAAGAGGCCTTTTTATTATAAATCCTCTGACTCTGGTTAAAGTGGGCTAGCACTTCATTGTCTCTAGAAGAAGAAAGAAATATGAAGTTATGAACCATAATTTCATGCTGGTTTTGTCTGGTTACAGTACTTCTTGGTGAATCTCTTTTTATACATATTGAAATATTCTATTCTTATTTTATATAAGGATATAACATATTATAGTTGATTAAATATTGTGTCCATGATCCTTAAAGTATTTGTGAATTAAGCTCTTTGTCAGAAACATGACTAGAAAGTTTTTTTAGTATTATTTTAGTGAATGTATCTTAAAATTGCATTCACTCTAGCATAAACTACTTTAACTAGAAACAAAATGTACAGTAATAACACAGCACTAAGACAACTTTTACTTTGTGTTATCAGGTTTAGAACAATAAATAAAGATCATATTTGTAGAGCCTCAGAAAAGCATGTGATCCATCTCTCCAGAGGTGATGTCTTGCTTTTCATCAGAGTCTTAGGCGCTTAGTAATTAAAGTTTGAAAGACTTTAATATCAAATTTGTATAACAACTCTAAGTTGAATGCAGGCTTCTGTCAAAACATATTTTGTATTTTTTAGATTTTCAAAATAATTCCTTAACTATTATAGAAAATTTGACAATACAAAAAGGCATAAGATGAAAAAAATCACTCTAATTTCACAACTAATATTTTGACACAGAAAAAAGTCACCTCTGATCCCTCTACTAATATTTTAATGTAGTGTCTTTCAGTCTTGCTCTATTGCATTTTTTTGCTTTGCTCTGATTTTAGTTTGATGTTATACAAAAATAATTTCCCCAAGTTTTTTGAAACTGTCCCACAAAGTCCTTGTTAATGGCTATAAAATACTGCTTAAATGGTTGTACAGGGTGAAAATGAATCAAATGGTAAAATGTTTTCTAACTTGTTAAATTTTAATAGTAATAAAATATAGACCAGGCACAGTGACTCACACCTGTAATCTCAGCACTTTGGGAGGCTGAGACGGGCAGATCATGAGGTCAGGAGATCGAGACCATCCTGACCAACATGAGACTCATCTTTACTAAAAATACAAAAATTAGCTGGGCATGGTGGTGTGCTCCTATAGTCCCAGCTACCTGGGAGGCTGAGGCAGGAGAATCACTTGAACCCGGAACACAGAGGTTGCAGTGAGCCGAGATTGCACCACTGCACTCCAGCCTGACGACAGAGCAACACTGTGTATCAAAAATAAATAAATAAATAAAGCATTTATTAAAATCATTGACTTGGATCTAAAAGTACTAATATGAAAAATTCTGTAGGATTATTAATAAATGAATAAACAGCAGCATATGTAAGATGATCTCATTTATGATAAAAGAATATATTTGCGTATAACTATACCTGTAAGCATATATAAATACACAAAGGCTACACCTCAAAATAGTATGAGTGTTTATCTCATGAATAGAAGTTTTTTTTTTTAATTTTTTTATTATACTTTAAGTTCTAGGGTACATGTGCATAACGTGCAGGTTTGTTACATATGTATACTTATGCCATGTTGGTGTGCTGCACCCATCAACTCGTCAGCACCCATCAATTCATCATTTATATCATGTATAACTCCCCAATGCAATCCCTCCC